>NC_058403.1:141063562-141170698 GCF_002201575.2 Neomonachus schauinslandi | reverse complement strand
ATGGGTATTAAAGAGGGCATGTACTGAATGGAGCACTGGGTGTTATATGCAAACAATGAATCACGGAACACTACATCAAAAACTAATAATGTAAGGTATGGTGATTAACATAACATAGTAAAATTAAAAAAAAAAAAAAGTAGATGAACTAGACAATTCCAGATAGCCATAAGCACTATGAAGAAAATAAGTGAGTTGATTGAGAGGGACCATTTGGTAGTGACAGAGCAGGGTTAAATTTAGTTTTGGTGAGGGGCGCCTGGGTGGCTCAGTCGGTTAAGCGGCTGCCTTCAGCTCAGGACATGATCCCAGGGTCCTAGGATCGAGCCCCAGATCGGGCTCCCTGCTCAGAAGAGAGCCTGCTTCTCCCTTTCCCTCTGCCTGCTGTTCTGCCTACTTGTGCTCTCTATCTCTCTGTCAAATAAATAAATAAACAATATCTTTAAAAAAAAAATTTAGTTTTGGTGATTAGGAAGGGCCTTTCAGGCGAGGTGACCTTCTTGTCCTATGTGTCAAAGAATATAGAAATGGACTTAAATTTTGTGAGAAGAGCAGAGGCCACCAAAATACACACACAATGGACTGATTATTATAGGGCATGGGTCCCACTGGCCTGTATCCATCTGAAACACACAACACCCAGGATATCTTAGTTTAAAAAAAAAAGAGCTCAAATGTTCTTGAATGCCACACATTTTATCTCACTTGTGGTGTGCTTTGTAAACACAAAAGATAAAATGACTTGGCTACCTGAATGCTTTGTTCCTTGAGAAGAAATCATTCTCTTTTTTTCCCCCCTTTGGCATATTGATTACTCATTAATCCAGCAAAACAAAGGATTAATTAATCTCCATGGTTCAATGAAGAATAAATTAGCACAGTTTAAAGTGGGCCTGATTCAATATTACAAATTGGAGGAAATGTTCCACACACTCTCTCCATTCACTTCTCCAAACATAATCTCCAGAGAATGGCATTGGAAGACTGAATTTAGTTTGCATGATATTTCGTATTCTGGCTCCTTCTTTAAAATTCAGTCCCTTGAAATACTCATTGCTTTCCCCAAACCCCACTTTAAGTATTTCCAAACACAGAAACAGAACCATTTTTTAAAAGTGTTTTAGACATATCACTTATCTGAAACAACCTTTTCCTTTGTAGAAAACAATGTGAATAGCCAGTTTTTCATAACTGGTAATAATACAGCAGTCACATACATTCAGGCATTTACATAATTGCCCGGTTATTTCTCCCGGCACATGAAAAAGATTCATACATATCATCATATTCAGTCAGAATGCTTCCGTAAACTACAAAACATGTGTAGGTGCCGTGTCTCTGAGCATCCTCGGGGAAAAAAAAAAAAAAAAAGAATGGTGTTTTTTTTAAAGTCATTTTTTTGGTTCTAAACTGAGTTTTTTCAGAGCTATAAAAGAAATCCGATGTTGGATTCTCAGAATGCATTAAGGGATAGGATCTACACTTGTAAAGAAAATACTGCTATTTGAAATGTCAATATCTAGGATATGATATCCTCCTCAGTGCCCACTCCCCATTTTTTTGTTGCAATTCGATTAGCTTAAAGGAACTGTGTATCGAGATTTAGCCTCCAGATTCTTAGCCAAAATTCCTACAAAGAAGTAACATTTGAAAGAGTAGAGAAAGAAAAACTTAAGAGTAGTCTTGGTCTCCTATAAGCTTATCTTTATTGCTAAATATTCTAAGGCAATGATTTCATTTTCTGTTTCTCTCTTTGATGAGGGACAATCAACAATTTTCAAGTATGGATTTTAAAATAATAAATGAAAAACCAGCTCTTTTCTGTAAAAATTAAAAAACAAAATCGTATCATGTACTAAATCCCAGCTATTCAGTATTTATTTCTATAGTGTAGTATCAACATAGCATAATATAGCGTCAAGAGGAAACTACTACTGCCAAGGTAAAGAACCTGGTGTGTGCTAATACCACATGGTTGAAAGAGTTCAGGACTGGGCATGAATGTATGTGGTTTCTCATTCAGACAGTCCCTCCCTCCTTGTTTGGCTTAGGCAAATTCCTCCATTCCCTAGAGGCCAGCCTCATCACCTGGAGAAGGAGAGGTTACATCAGATGGACTATAAGGTCATGTCCAACTCAACAATTGTATAAGACTCAATAACAGCTGACTATTCCCGATGACATAGTTAAAATGACATTGGCTCTCGATCCTGTATTTAGAGACCGGGTACCTTTGGCAAGATAAAGCTTTCAAGGAGCCCAGCTAGCAATGAGACTTGAGAAAGGCAAGTGGAAGGAATGCTGTTGCTGGCAAAGAGCCATGTATGGTTCTCCATCCAAGACCAAGCGCACAGTCGCAGTGACCTGGGAGACCCATATTGACTTAGGAGAATTCTTTAAAAAGAAGGAAAGCACTTCACTAACATGCTACCCTACCTGCGGCTTTGTTCTCAGATGGACGTGGGATCAGAACAGGTGTAGAGTCTGGCCTAGATCTTAGGAAGGCTTCTGAAAGCCTCAATCTCTACAGCCATAAAATGCACAGTGAAAACCATACTTCCCTCTTCAAGTTTTTGTGAAGAATAAATAAAATTGTGGTTGCAAAGCACTTAGTATAATAGCTCTTACTATTTTTCACAGTTTTTATAAACCTCTCTGACCTTTAGACAGAAAAGAATCTGCATGGAGGCTCACCTACACCATGTTTTAGAAACACTAAAATCATTCCAACAGCAAGTCAAAAGAATTTCTCAGTAGGCAACAATTTACTTCCTTAAAGTTAAATTCAAGCGTTTTGTTTTATTAAAACAAGCAAAACAAAGGTAATAAGGTTCTATTTCTGCTTTTAGCGGAACATTTGTATGAATGTAATTATAGTTGTGCTCCATAAATCTGACATCCATTTTCAAATTCGATTGGTAGATTTTATGCAAGTGTATGCACCGCGCGTTATGTCGCACTGTTTCAGTTACAAATGATATATAAATACGGCAGCATGGAAATTTAGAGAACCACTTGGAGACCCACAGAACACCAAAAACAACTTCAATATACAGACTACAAGCCTGGAATACCCACAACCTTGATGTTTGTCATTGGTCATGCTGGGCAGGCAAGCCTTTGCTTTCTGATCCAATCAACGTCAGAATGATTGTGAAGTCAACAGCTGTGTCAGAGCAATTGGAAAAATAGATTCAGAACAAAGGGGAAGACCCATCTCTCTAGGACATCTCCCTCTGGAGCACACGCTAAGCTTCAATGGAATGTATAAATATTTCATTCACTATTTTGTACTACATTCCTCCCATGATTTATATGTCCAACCCATTACTTTTAAAAGTACATTAATGTACCCTTTTAACGGTGCCTCCTCTAACTGCCCTCTTCCCCTTTATTTAATGAGCTTAGGGGGATTAGGACCCTACGTAGCCCCTCTGCCTGTTCAGTGTAACATCACAGGGTACCAAAATATAAACCCATTTATTTTCATTTTGTAGAAGTGTACCTTCCCTCCGGACAGCTGCTATCTGGGATGTTTTCTGTTTTGTGTTTTCTTTCATGTATGATATTCGAGAAGGATAAGGGTGGCCTCTGAAAAAATGGCATGAGGAGGTACTGAGATCTGCCCTTCCTATTCCTATGGTATCTGAAGGGGGCAGGGAGAGAAATAGATAAGCACGCAGAGGAAGAATGGGAGGAGGAGAACTGGTGTGATGCTACTAGAAGGAGCTGGAGGTTCACAAGCTGGCTCACTAATCCTTTCACAATCTCACAGTTGGGCCAGTGGCTTCAAGGACATAGAATTAACAGGATCAACATGGCCTCCTTCAATTGCTGACTTCGGTCTCTGCAAATTATACGAAATTCCAGAGTTCAAGTGGATTGGGAATCAATGTCATTTATGACTAAGCATGATTTGGTGACTTTCACTTTCTAATAGTGACCACACTTAAAAATTTAAAAAGACTTGGGCCAGAATACTACTTGGTATCTTCCAAGTCAGGAAACACGGGATTTAAAATATATTATTTACATGTTTTAATAACAAGGTATCCATGATTTTTGCTAACCTCCAGACAGTTGAAATAGCTAAAAAAATTAAAACAAGGGGTCAATTGTTCATCCAGAAAAAAGCACAATAAATACACTTTTTTTTTTCTGTTACCAGATATTTTGGATACTCTCAAGTGTTCCTAATCCCCTAAATATAACCAGAGCTTCACTGATAAAGGACAAATGCTTTGGAATAGGTTTTTATTTTTGTCATTCAATGACAGGTTCATGCTCAGGTAGGAAGTGCTCAGTTTGCCTTCATTCCAACATTGCCCCACCTCACAATCCCACCCCCGCCCACCCCTACCCTACCCCCGTTAGAGAAAGGGGACCTGGTGCACAGATTGTGTTTCCCCAGTTCCTGGGTCTGCTAGCTTCTGCCTGGGCTCCATCTGGCTAGAGACTAGATATCAAGGAGAAGGAAAACATAGGTTATTCCCTCTTTCTTCTTTGTCTTTGGAGGCTTCTCTATCAGTAAGTAGCTTCTTTGTAGTTTCAGCTTCTAGAAGTTGGCACTTTTCTGGGGCTCTGGCTGCATAACTTTTTCTGTTCACCCCCAGTCTAGGGGTGATGGTTGCTAATAATCTCACAGAGACCTCTTTGGCTTCTCAGTTCTTTTGTTACCCCTGTACACGATTCGTTGCAACAAATTCCTTTTTGTTTTAATAATTAGCATGGATTCTATATTTCTGGCTGGCCTCTCCCTGATATAGCTCCACAGTAATTTATAGACTATTAATTTTTCTTTAGTTCATCCAACATTTATAGAGTACCTAAATGTAGCAGGTACCACTTGAATTGCTAAATGTACAGCAGCAAACAAGGCAAACAGTACGTCTGTTCTCCTGAAGCTCTGTAAATTTCAAGAAGATGGACAAGAGGGGCGCCTGGGTGGCTCAGTTGTTAAGCGTCTGCCTTTGGCTCAGGTCATGATCTCAGGGTCCTGGGATTAAGCCCCATGTTGGGCTCCCTGCTCAACAGGGAGCCTGCTTCTCCTTCTCCTTCTCCCTCTCCCTCTGCCGCTCCCCCTGTTTGTGCTCTCTCACTCTCTGTGTCAAATAAATAAATAAAATCTTAAAAAAAAAAAAAAAAAGATGGACAATAAACAAAAACGTAAAATAACAGATGATAACAAGTGAAATGCAGAGAAGGAAGGCTAGGTGATATGAGGGTGAGAGACTAAGCACGACTTTGGAGAGTTACAGAAAGCCTCACAGAGGAGGTGCCATTTGAACTGAGATGTGAAGGACAGACAACAAGGAACCAGCTATGTCACAAAGAAGAGAAAGGGCACTCCAGGTAGAGACAGAGGAACTTGGACAGGAAGGAGTTTAGAATAGTTGAGGGACAGAGAGGCAAGAAAGGAAAAGCTCAGGAGAATAAGCAGAGGTCAGGGATGGAGACAGCAGGCTGGTGATGGAGGCAGGAATTTGAATTTTATTTTTCTAAGTGGGTTTAGAAGCCGTCAGAGAGTTATAAGCAGGGCTAGGGAGCATGATTTAATTTATAGTTTTAGAAAATTACTGTGACTGCTTTTTGGGGAGTGGATTATGGGAGGGCAGGGGTGGGAGCTTCCAGACGAGTCACCTCTATTGCCAGGGCTACTATGATGGTGGGGGTCAGGCTGGTGCGGCAGCAGTAAAGAGGGAGGAAGCGTAACAGCTATCAGAAGGGAGAGAGTACGGCATTGCTGATGGGCAGAATGTCAGGATAAGGATAAGAAAGGAGAATGAAGGGTAACTGCGATTTTTGGGGGGGTTGAGCAACTAGCTGGATACTTAGACCAAAAATCATTCCCGATCATATTTCTGTCAACTTACTCGAGTTAACGTTCTCTTGAGAAGTATGCATACATAAATATAAAGCTGATATTTGTTTCATTCCAACATTTTATTTTGAAAACTTCCAAGCCTTTGAAAATACTACAAGGACAGCACTGTAAACACCCACAAGTTCCTTTACCTATATTTGCCAGCGTCAGTATTTTGCGACATCTACTTACATCACTTTCTCTCTCTGTACCCACCCCCCACACAGAGTTTTGCTGAAACATTTAAAAGAAAGTGGCAGACATGACACTTCCCCTCTTGATTATTCAGCACACATCTTCAAAGAACAAGGACATTCTCCTGTAGAGCTGTTCTATTTTCACTCCCAAGAATTTTTACTTTAATGTGACACTATTATCTAACATACAGACCCTCTTCATATTTCCCCAATTGTTCCCCACAAAATTGTTTCTATGGCCCTTATAGCACCCCCTCCGCCTCAACAACAACAACAACAAAAAAATCTGGTATCTGATAAAGAATCATTCATTCCTCATGTCACTGTTGTCTCCTTAATCTAAAATAGACCTGGTCATTTTTTTTTTTTTTTTTAGTTTCATGATCTTGACTTTTTTTGAACAGTCCAAACCAGCTATAATGTTCCTCAATGGAAATTTGTCTGATTGTTTCCTCAAGATTAAAGACAAACTTTATTTGGTGGGATTACTGATAAAGGATAGTTGGAAGGCAGGCAGGCAGGGAGAAGGGGACCCTGCCCTCAGAGGAAACCACCTTTAAAAGTATTTTACACCACTCTGAAAGGAGCCTTCTACCCTTTCCCATGTGATAGATGACAAAAACCTGATTAGTTGACAGGCACAGGGAGGGTTAATCAGATTAAAACATCCCACCCACAAGCCCATAAAAACCCCTAGACATAGAAACTCCAGTGGCAACCCTCTAAGGTCCCCTCCCTCCTTGGAAGCATCGTACTATCACTTTGCTGTCGCTCAATAAATCTTGCTCTGCTGCTCACCACTCTTCATTCTTCGAAGCGGCATAACCATGAACCGCGGGCACCACTGGAAAAAAAAAATCCTGTAATGTTACTACAAAGATGATATTGTGCCCTTCTTAGTGTGTCAGCCAGGAGGCACATGCTATTACTTGGATCCAATTATGGGTCAGATAAGTTTGATCACTTGGTTAAGATGGTGTCCTTTTGGTCTTAATCAATACAATCTTAATAGCCCTTGCCACCTGTTACAATTCTTAACCAACTCATGAAATTAGGGAAATTTCTCTTCGCTATTTAAAACATGAGAGCAGCCAATGTACAGAATGTGCATAAAAATGTCCACTCCCCTGAAGGCAGGTAGGTCTCTGGAAATACAGGGGAAGTAGTAACAGTGAAATAGTGAAAGCAGACCATGTGTGTGTCCCTCATCTTAAACAAGCAGCCGTAGCTAGCTTCTATTATCAATAACTCTGGAGAAGAGTTAGAACATAGTACGAATAGAAAATGAGACGCAGAACCATATTTAAATGATCACAGAAAGTGGCCTCCTCCAAGCAAATGCTTACAGGAAGTGCCACAGGCTAATTCCATAAAAGAAAAGTTACATGTGAATATTTATGCCAAAACAATACGTTGGATATTCTTTCACTTGTCCTCACAAGCAATCCTCAGGAAAAACCTTGTTCTCTCACACATGTAATGAAGATTCAGAAAGGTTCTCTGAGTTTCAGTGGTTCAAATTCTCAAATTCAAGTCTCAAAATTAATTCTCAATTCTCAAAGTTAATATGTGCCAACTTACCATTTGAATCTATACACCAGCGTTACTCTAAAACACATGTACTATCCAGCCAGGCTTTGAAGCTTCATACTTTTCATGCTTTTAGAGTCATCATACTTTTCCTTGATTATAATCATGAAAGGGAATGGGAACAAAATAAGAAATAAATTAGAATATACAAACACTTTGTTTTCATCTCATCCTTCAAGGAAAAATGGGAAAAGAAGTAGGTATTTCTTCCTTTTTTCCTTTCAACTATAATACCTTATGGAAAAATAATTTAAAAATAATAAAAATAAATAATAAACACCTTATGGAAAATAATAATAAATAACAAATAAATTAAAAAAAATAAATACCTGAAAAATGAATAAAATCATAAACCATAATACCTTACGGAAAAATAATCTAAAAATAATAAAAATAAATAATAAACACCTTATGGAAAATAATAATAAATAACAAATAAATTAAAAAATAAATACCTGAAAAATGAATAAAATCATAAACCATAATACCTTATGGAAAAAAAAAATCCAATGAGAACTGGAAATATAACACTGTGGTTAAAAAATCTCAATATCAGTTAAAATGAAGTTATATAATGAATGCAAGTGTTTCTTTTTTTTCTTTTTTGAGATTTTATTTATTTATTTGAGAGAGAGAGAGAGCACACAAGCAGGGCGGAGGGGCAAAGGGAGAGGGAGAAGGAGACTCCCCACTGAGCAGGAAGCCCAACACGGAGCTCGATCCCAGGACCACAGGATCATGACCTGAGCGGAAGGCAGCAGCTCAACCGACTGTCCCCAATACAAGTGTTACTTTTAAAGCTTTTTTCCTAGTACTCTCTGCGAAATTCTTCCATATAATTTTTAACTCATGGAAGCAATCTTTGATGGCTGGTTGGTATCATTAAGCTCATTTAAAGGCTCAGTAGTGTATACTAAAATCCAAAGATATCGATTGATTTATGGTGAATATGGTCTACAGAAAATTGGTCCATATGACTGAGGGCAATGGAAAAATTGGCAGGAATAGCAGATATGCATTCTTTGCAATTACTAGAACAGAACTATAGGTCACTTATAGTGGAGGGTAACAGTAACTGTTGAGCAGTCAATATAAAAACACTGAGAGGAAGCGGGATTGAATCAGATATGGCTCCTATCCTTAAGTGGCCAATAATCTATTTAGCCCTTATCTTTTTTGATCTGGGAATAATAGCAGGAAATATTTCAACTAAGTTTCTTTCAGCACATTATGTTGAGCCTGAAAGTTCCCTCAATTTGTCATGTCACTTCATTTCTTTAATCATCCTCCACTTTTGTAGAAACTATGCCTTTTAAAAAAATTTTTAAGCATGTGGTAAAAGAAAAAGCCTTGGAATAAATAAACGAGATGAATAAATATTTGGTGCAATCAGTTTTTTTTTTTATATATACTTTCTAACACGTCGAGAATATTATGACCTCATGATTAAGGCAACAATAACCAGCTTTAGGCAAAGAAAAAAAAATTGACCCTCATACTTCAAGTTTCCTCACCTTTCAATTTTAGGAAATTATCTGCTTGACAGTACTTTGATTTTGCTTACTTTGTTTATCTTCCTTAAGGCGTTAAGATCAGTGAATAGATGAAATGTTTATAAAATATTAAGTATTTAATTTTAAAATACAGGAATTTTCCCTCAAGGATCTCTAATTCTTTAAAATATTGGCTCTCCAGTTATCATAATATCTCATTTGATAAGCAAAAGGCCAGAGGTTCTGATATTCAAGAAGGATAAAACTCAGGTATGCAGAACATTTGAATAAAACTCCCCAGAGTGACATAATAGGAATGACAGCATGAGAGAGTAAGGGACAAAGACAGAAAAAGGAATGCATTCCTGAATTTCCCTTCATTCTGAACTATCAGTTACTGAAATGCCACTCTTCCTATCCTTATAAATATTAATATCGATTGAAAAAAATAAATAAACACAAGGACATTGAATGGACATCTTTCAAGAAAAGATATTTGGATTCTAATTTGGCTCTGAAATTACCCAGCTCCATGAATTTGGAAAAACCTCAGGTACCCTATATGCCTCTATAAATGAGGGGATTGAACTAACCCCTTCGCAGCTCAAGATTTCACATACCCATGATTGGAAGTTCACAAAATTGTTTTTCTAATAGCCCATTGCACAAGGGCCTGGGTAGAGAGTATCTCAATGATCTAAGAGAGAACGTAAGATTTCCTGACTCAGCTTTAATTTTCAAAAAAATAGACTCCTTTCCAAATGTTCATTTCTTAACCTCTGTGTGTGTAATCTTTATATGGAAAACAGTAAAACCCTTCCATCTCATATCCTGCAATAAAGTTAATTTGGACATAAGATTATTGGCAAATGACTCTTAGACCCTAAAATTCCCAGTAAACTGGCTGAGTTCGTTCACCTCAAGTATCTCATTAAGCTGTCAATAATATGAAGAAACAGTTTGTGCATTTGGATTTTTGGTCCCCACTTACAGTGCTGTGTTGGGAATTTACTGATATGTCTAAGGCTGTGTGTGTATATTTATCTCAGCAAAAATAAAGTCAAAGAGGGTTGTTTCCTACCTTGTGGTTTACAATGTGTTCTGTGCTAAGTATAAAAGATTTTGAGCTGTCAGTGGAGGGAACTAGAGACGGGTTGCCATTTCAATGATTCCACTGGACTTTCCGAATGCCTCCACATCCTTTCCACTGCAGGAATATCTCCTGATCAATGGTTTCACGTCTACAGGACACTGGCCCCAGAGTCCCAAGAGAGCCATCCCTGAAAAGCCACTCAAGAAAGAAGCATATTCAGATGACAGGAGTCAATTCTAACACCGAACCATTGGCAATTCTCACAGACACAACGTAAATGGGCCCTCTAACACAATTCTCCATCCTAGTTCCTTTCTCAGCATTTTTACAGACAGGATTTTTTCTCTCCCCAGTTGAACAAGGAAGAACAAAAGTAGATTCCCCAAAGGAGGAATCATGGGTACTAAGATGCTTTACGTAGGTCACCTCTGATGTGTTCTTGGTTGCATTTCAACTGCTAAATTTCACATGTCAGGCTTTCAGTTCTGATGGTTCTGCACATAAACTCTATCATTTTAAAAAGAATAATTGTTTCAATTCCCTGTTTAAATATTGAAGGATAGACACTATATGTTTGACAGATGCTCAATACAGTTGGCATGGTACAAAATGCTAGATTATTTTATTCTGAGATGTCTTGTGTATGTACATTTTAATATGGTAAAAGGAAGAAAATGTTTCCCATTAAAAAATTGTCTAATTTAAAGAGACACCTTTTTTCAAGTAGGTTATAAATGCATGTCCTTGGTGGTTACCGGCCTCTCATATGTGAGGCCAGTGTTCCTAACTTTTTCCCTTCCCCAGATTTCAGTCTTACAAATATTGCCTGACAAGAGCTCTTGCCCTCCTCCCTATACCAACTGTCACTGTTTTGGTTCAAGCCTTTGGCATGCCATTCTTTACCTCCAACCCTGGAAGCCATCCTCTACGATCAGGTGTTTCTTAAAAAATAGATCTTGCCAATCCGCCTCTGCTTAAGAACCTTTTCTGTTTCCTCACTACCTATGGAAATAAAAAAAAATTCAGACACCCTAATATGGCCTTCAAAATTTCTGATCATCTGTTGCCAATTTATTTACTCAGTCTCATTCATTTGTGTGTTTATTTAATCATCCAGCAATAGAATGAAGGTGTCCTGCTAAAATATTAGGTGCCCCACTCAAATGTAAGCTCCACAAGGGGATGGGTTCTGTTGTTGTATTCACTAATGTTTATTAAACATCTAGAACAGGCATTAGGTAGATGCTGAACAATTTCTTTTTAATTATAAATTCAGCAATACTTGCTGAGTACTTTTTATGTGCCACATAGAGGCCTGGTATTGGGAATGCAGCAGTGAAAGTCATTACGTCTATTTTTAAGGAACTAGCCAGGTAAATTGACATTTATAATGAATTCAGTGTGTATCCGTGAAAATGAATCTGATTTCTGCAGTGATTAGTACTTCGGCAGCAGAGGCATAGTTCACTAATCTCTGCATCTTTCTTTTGCAAACTGAGGGTTTATTTAATGTTTACTAAATAAATGAATCTAAGAACGAAATTAGGGCAGAATGTCTGAAGGTTGTGGTAGGCAAATAATGGCCCCCCAAAGATGTCCAGACCCTAACTCTAGGAACCTGTGAATATGTTGCATTACATGACAAATGCAACATATCTGCATATGTGATTAAGGTTAAGCCCCTGGAGATGGGGAGATTATACTAGATTATCCAGGTGGGCCCAATCTAATCTCATGAACCTTTAAAAGTGGAAGAAGAAGATAAAAGAGTCAGAGACAAAAACACTGAGAACAACTCAATTGGGCATTGCTGGCTTTGAAGATGGAGCAAGAGAAAAAAATAGCCAAGCAACGTGAAGGTCTCTAAAAGCAGGAACAGCTCCCAGCTGATGATCTACAAGAAAAGAGGGACGCTGGTCCTACAACCGCAAGGAACTAAATTCTGCCAACAACTTCAGTGATGAAATGGAGCACCCCCAGGAAAGAATGCAGCGATTCTTTTATTTTAAACTGGTTAGATGCTTATCAGACTTCTGAGCTCACAGAACTGTAAGGTAATAATAAATTTGTGTTGTTTTAAGCCATTAAGTTTGTGACAGTTTGTTATGGTAGCAAATAGAAAACTCATACAGTACTTACTATATTCTTTTTTTTTTTTTTTTTTTTGAGAGAGAATGAGAGAGAGAGAGAGCATGAGAGGGGGGACGGTCAGAGGAAGAAGCAGACTCCCTGCTGAACAGGGAGCCCGATGCGGGACTCCATCCCGGGACTCCAGGATCATGACCTGAGCCGAAGGCAGTCGCTTAACCAACTGAGCCACCCAGGCGCCCAGTACTTACTATATTCTTAAAAGACTGGCCAAAGTGAACCTCTGCCACAGGTTCCCATGACCAAAAAGAAAATGATTATCCTCAAAATTACAACAGGACAATCTCAACATATTCTTACAAAGGACATGTACAGATAGAAAATGGGCTACATTGCCAGCTAAAACAAAACGACTTTTTTCAGAAGCAGAATTTAGGCAAAAATCCTTTTGCAAAATGATGATGGCTAACTGGATCATCAGAATTAGTTTTAGGACTTCACACCGTATTATGAAAAAGCTATACACATATAGTCTTTGGAATACGTCTTCAAATTTCATGCCCTTGAAAACTAACTTTGACATCAGGGAGAGTTTTGAGTTATAGTCTTCCTCTCAGTCCAGAAAGCCCCAGGAAGAAACCACAAACAATGGTCCTTTGAAAGTAAGGAAGCATAAGGGTATAAATTGAAAAGGAAATTCTCCTTAGCCACGAAAGAATAAGTTGGTACAAGGATGTCACTTACATCCAGGTAGATCGCCCACCACAAGGTGGGCAGGTTGTAGCTACCACTCAGGTCACACTCTGCTCCCAGAACCCTGCACTCTGGTGTGGGGCAGTGACCTCTCAGAGCAAGGGCCGCTTGGGGGCAACACCCTAATACTAAACAGATGATGTTCGGCACCACCCTGGAAGGTATCCTTCACAAAGCCTACCATGAGAACAGCATCCCCCCGACGTTGTCCTGTGCAGACCCTGAACATCGTTCTGTAGTTTGCCTGCCAAGAATTCCTCCAAAAGCGGTGGTGGTTTCTAATTCTTACAATGCTGCCACGTGCGGGGCGCCTGGGTGGCTCAGTTGGTTAAGCGACTGCCTTCGGCTCAGGTCATGATCCTGGAGTCCCGGGATCGAGTCCCACATCGGGCTCCCGGCTCAGCAGGGAGCCTGCTTCTCCCTCTGACCCTATCCCCTCTCATGCTGTTTCTCTCTCTCTCTCTCTCTCTCTCTCTCTCAAATAAATAAATAAATAAAATCTTTAAAAAAAACAAAAACAATGCTGCCACGTGCATGAACAGTGGCTCTGGCTCAGCCTAATACTGGGAATGTGTGTCCACTTTTCATGTTATTGTAGCCAGATTAAAAAAAAAAAATTAAAAAGAGGCTAAGATCTGGGTTTGCAAGCAACTGAAAGTGGTGTGTATGTCCCATTCTCACAAAAACCTATGGAGGTTATAAGCCCCTGTCCCAAAAAGAAACAAAAGATAATTTTGGCAGTTTTAGGCACCCACCATGGTGCCTACAGCTTATGCTCAAACTAGAAGGCGTGAAAATAAAAAAAAATTCACCCAGAGCGATTCCCGTCCTCCAACTGTGGACTCCCTTCCACAACCTCCCTGCTTTGGTCTCTCCGTTCAACACTTTCAGTGAGTTGTTCTTTATATTTTGCCTCGAGTTTTTATTTGTTATCTATAGAAAGCTTGGTGTAATCTGAGTTATTCTGTGGTACTGGAAGCAAAACTCGGCACTAGCTTTACTTTTGTCAAACGGGTCCAGATGTCACTGGTTTGCCCCAGAAATGTTGATCATAAACTGTACTACCATATTCTCCAGTTTTCCTCAGAGGGTCCAGATATAAGACTTTGTCCTAGCATACCATCTACGTTAGGATTTGTACTGAACTAAAGTATTCTGGCTTCAACAACATAAAAATGTAGTCACCCTACACATGAGACATATTAGCAAGAACATCGCATCTTCTGGAAGACAAATCAAGACTAAGAAGGACTCTTGAGATAGCTAGAAAAGTTTGCTTCCATACTTATCTACCTTTTACCCAAGGAGAGAACATTCTGTTTGAAGACACCCTGGGGACAGTAACCTATTTCTATGTTAATTATGATAATACTCTGCCTAAGCACTCTTTTGTTGAAATTTAATCCCATTTTCTCTCACCTTGTACTTTGTATAAATTGATAGTGTGTTCCTTTCTTCCTTAAAATTACCCTTTATATACTTCAGGAGAATTAGGAAATCACCTCTTAGCCAAATCTTCCAGGCTGAGCACCCCCAATTCCTCATTCTCCAATCACAAGTACTATTTACCTTCCTTTCAATCATTTGATTTGCTGTCCTTCATTCTGAACAGCATTCCAAACTGCTTTTTGAAAATAGAAGCTGGGGGGCACCTGAGTGGCTCAGTCGTTAAGCGTCTGCCTTCGGCTCAGGTCATGATCCCAGGGTCCTGGGATCGAGCCCCGCATCAGGCTCCCTGCTCAGTGGGAAGCCTGCTTCTCCCTCTCCCACTCCCCCTGCTTGTGTTCCCTCTCTCGCTGTGTCTCTCTCTGTCAAATAAATAAATAAAATCTTTAAAAAAAAAAAGAAAATAGAAGCTGGGCCTCATGACTCAACAATCCCATTCATAGGTACATACTCAAGAAAAAATAAGCGCCTGTGTCCATACAAAGATTGTGACAAGAATGCTCTTAGAAGCCTTAATCCCAGGATCTGTCAACAGAAGAAAAACGGATAGACAGTTTGGAAGATATCCAGACAATGAATCCTACTGCAAAGTTAAGAAAATGGAAAACAAATACTAAGTGAAAAAAGAACATGGATGAACCTCAGAAACATGCTGGGTGAAAGCAGTAAGACTCCAAAGAACACATTCCACGTGACTCTACTTCCGTCAAGTTTAAGAACAGAGAAAACTAAGAAGGAGGACTCGTGATTACCCCTAAATGTGCATATGTATATGTGAGGGGTCTGTTTTGGACTAGAAAAGGGATTGGGGAACTTCTCCAGGAAGATGGAAATGTTCCGTATCTTGGTACAGGAGGTGGTAACATGGGTACACATTTAAAAGTTCATCAAGTTGGGGCGCCTGGGTGGCTCAGTTGATTAAGCGTCTGCCTTCGGCTCAGGTCATGATCTCAGGGTCCTGGGATCGAGCCCCACATCGGGCTCCCTGCTCAGCAGGGGAGTCTGCTTCTCCCTCTCCCTCTGCCCCCACTCGTGCTTTCTCTCTCGCTCACTTTCTCTCTCAAATAAATTAATAAAATCTTTAAAAAAATAAATAAATAAAAGTTCATCAAGTTATGTACATATATATAAAGTCATGCTTATATATACATAAAATGAAATACATATGAAAGGGTGCAGAATATGCCACCCCAAAATTTCCTACTTTGGCATGTGGCTTATTTTGAGCTGAAGGCAATCAGGACCCAGCTGACTGAGGAACACATTTTACCTCTTCCTTAACTCCCTAAAATAATTTAGATAGGGGCCCAGAAAAAGAGCTACTACCAGAGATAACTTTTTTATCTGAAGGACCTATCTGCATGGCAGGGCCAACTTGTAATTACCAAATAGCTGCTCTTCTTATTGTCCTGTGAATTACCCTCCTCCCTTTTGAAGTTCACCCCTACCCCTTCCCTTAGCTCATGGTCTATAAGCCCCAAGTGCCCAACTTGCCCTAGGGTCTGCTATCTTTGGGCCCCCCATATGTGTGAAATTAAATTTGTTTTTCTGCTATGAAACTGCCTTATGTCAATTCAATTAGCAGAACAGCCAAAGAACCCAGAAGAAAAGGGAAAGTTTTTTGGCCCTTACACATACATACACACTTGTGTATAGGCACAGATACATGTGTGTGTGTGTGTTTGTGTGTGTGCATGTGTGTGTGCATGTGTGTGTTTGTGTGTGTGCATATGTGTGTGTTTGTGTATGCATGTGTGTGTGCATGTGTGTGTGTGTGTGTGTGTAAGAATCAAAGCCAAATATTGTTTCACAAAGAAAGTCCTCAGTGATAAAAGGCACCAAAAATTCTGCCAAACATACTGAACAGACTGACTTCCTAACAGAACGGACATAGAAAGAAAAAGCCTCGGAGAGTTCTTATAAAAATAAGGACTGTTGTATAGCAGATATAGGAAAACACCAGCAAGACACCTCCAGGGGGGACTGTCCATCTGATGGGAGAATGCTGTCCACCAGATGCTTCATGTTCTATCTGTTAGTAACTTAACGGGCATCAAAAAACAGGAATTAAATGTTCTAATTTGATGGAGTTTAGTATCTCTGGGCCCCTGACTTGAAATACCAGGTTGTAGGGGTTGTTAAAAACACTGTAAAAAGAGCAAGGGCTTTGAGGTAAGAGAGCACGGAAGTGTGTCAATCCCACTTCTCTGCCCAGCTATGACCCTATGAACTGCTGTTAACCTCTGAAGTGTCCAGTTGCCCCATCAGGAAAATGGGATCATCAGCAGAACGTCATAGCATTCTGTGAGAAGTCGGTGAAATAATATATAGGAAGGGCTTGGTAAAATATTTGTAAAAAAGAAAAATTAGTAATACCTTAAAACTTTTCATCTGTATAGGTTCTATGAAAGGATCGTAGTAGCGTCCATTATCTCTTACCAATTTGATAAGCACTCTTATGGAACATCCTGATTTCACAACAATCATTGCTATCCCAGCACTGCATGCTTGCTGCTAGGGAGAACATCATTCTGACAGGGATATGGAGGCTTAGAGGCCTGATGGCACCTCACAGGAGTCAGTCAATTTCAATTTGGGCCATGGTTAGTGGCCAAATCTTTAGCTCAAGCCAACCCTCTGTTAATTCTAGTATCTGGGCACAAGTAAGAACAGATGTGGGCACATGAAAGGACCACTGCAAATTTATCAATCAAGACCAGAGAAACGATTCAAGCTATGACCTATTCACCATGGGTCAGTTATATTGCCATTCATAAAGAACAGAATTTCTGGTGCCCAGGGAAATCTCAGGAGATTCTAGAAAGGGCTGGCGGGAAAACTTTGAAAAGGAAAGAAATAGCTCAGGACACTATCTGGAGGGCACAACAGAGCTGCTGCTTTTCATTCTCTCCCACCTCCCCCTACCTCTCAAAACTGAGGCATCTGGCCAGTGACCAATAAGAGAACTGCTTATAATTGTTGATAATACAAAACTCATTTGCATAGTTTCCCATCTGGTGGAGACAGTATTACTGTGGCTTTGTATCCTGCGTGCATCTGTGACAGACAGGAATAATGAGAAAATTGGTGTATCTACTGAGCAACTATGTAGTTCCTCTACTGTGAGTCCATGATTTCTATCTACTGCCTTCGCTCCCTGAGACAGAGACTCTGGTCTTTTTTTTCCAAGAATAACAATATCTTTTCCCAACATTTTTGAGGTAATATTTTTTATTCAAAAGTTTTCACGAAGCATCCACTCAGGGCCTTGATACATTCTTCCATAAAACCCTCAATGGGAAAAATACGTCAAGAATAAAAACCTTGGACAAGGAAGTTGGGAAAATGAAGCATACGCTACTTTTTTTTTTTTTTTAAGATTTTATTTATTTACTTGAGAGAGAGAATGAGAGAGAGAGAGCACATGAGAGGGGGGAGGGTCAGAGGGAGAAGCAGACTCCCCGCCGAGCAGGGAGCCCGATGCGGGACTCGATCCAGGGACTCCAGGATCATGACCTGAGCTGAAGGCAGTCGCTCAACCAACTGAGCCACCCAGGCGCCCCAAGCATACGCTACTTTTAATATCTATATCCACATGTGATAGGACTCAGTCCTGTGGCTTTAAATAACATCTATAAGTTGATGACTTCTAAATTTTTCATCTACAGCCCAGACCACCCCCAAATTCCAGACTTAAATGATAATGATGATAACAGCAGAAGGTACGTAGTGATTAGTTTTATGTGTGTGTGTGTATGAGATGTGTGTGTGTGTGTGTGTGTGCGCATTCATCTAATAATTTTAACAAACCTATGAAGTAGATACTATTATCATCATTTTAAGGACGGGAATTAGAGGCACAAAGAGATTAGCATTTTCAAAGTAACACAGCCAGCCAGAATGTTGAATCCAGACAGGCCGGTTCAAGATCTTCCAGTCTTATTAGCCACACCACCTCTCATATCCACCTGTGTTTTTGGTAACTCCACTCAGATGTCTAATAGGCATCTCTAGCTTAACATGTCTAACACTGAACTCCTAGGCTTTCCCCCAAAACTTGCTCCACGCCCAGTCTTCCCCGTTACTGTAAATGATGACTCTATCTTTCCAACTGCTTAGGTCATATACTTTGAAGTCATCTTCAACAATTTCTTCCACTTGCCACATCCAATCTAGCAAGAAATCATGCAATCTCTATCATCAAAAATACCCAACATCTGACCACCTGCCACCACCGGTACCGTTGCTGCTTTAGGTGGAGCCAACTTTCTCTCCACCTAGATTGCTACATGACCCTCACATAGTCTCCCTGTTTCTACCCTTGCTCCTTAAAATCCATTCTCCAAAGAGCAGCCACAAGGGCCTTTCTAAAATAGTTACATTATACAACTTTTTGTTTAAAATCTCTACTGTTGGGGCTCCTGGGTGGCTCAGTCAGTTAAGCATCCGTCTTTGGCTCAGGTCATGATCCCAGGGTCCCGGGATCAAGCCCCATGTCGGGTTCCCTGCCCAGTGGGGAGTGTGCTGCTCCCTCTCTCTCTGTCTGCTGCTCTGCCTACTTGTGCTCTCTAT
This sequence comes from Neomonachus schauinslandi, assembly GCF_002201575.2. Lineage (NCBI taxonomy): Eukaryota > Metazoa > Chordata > Mammalia > Carnivora > Phocidae > Neomonachus > Neomonachus schauinslandi. Next base: position 141,151,603 of record NC_058403.1, on the reverse strand, counting down.
CTCTCTGTCAAATAAATAAATAAAATCTCTACTGTTTTTATTACATTCAAAGTAAAGCTGGAGTCCTCCCAATGGCATATAATGTCCCACCCAGTGACCTCTCTGACCATTACCACCTCTCTTTGCCTCACTCCCTCGTCCCATCACCTTCACACTCCCTTCAGCCACAAGGTCCTCCTGTTACTTTTCAAGTACTCCTCCTACTCCTAGTTCAGTGCCTTTGCACTGGCTGTTTCTGCCCAGGATGTTCTTCCCCTCTGTTCTCATGGTCCTGACCTCCCCTAAACCCTCATCAGTTGTCACATTTTCAAAGAGCCCCATCCTCAGAGAGGGCATATAAGTCAACACCTACCCTCCTTCATCCTCCATTCTTGCCCAGTCTCCTTTCCCTACTCTACTTTTCTTTTTTGCTAAGCACCTATTACTTTCTGAGTCAACAGATATTTTACTTCTTACTTTATTTTTTGAAGTCTGTCTCCCCCAATCAGAGTATAAACACCATGACGTCAGAAACCACTCTGGTACTGCCATAGCCCAAGTCCCTACGCTCATGCAGCCTGCTAAACCTTTGGACAGTTAAAGGATCTGAGAAAGCCCTCTGTAAAGATTCTCTGTTTTCTGCTTAATCTTTTTTTTCAAATTTAATTGATCACAGACCCATGTTTTCCATAAAAATCCTATGAAAATCTCATGACATCCGTGTTTCAAGGGAAGGAGTTTGGTGATGGCTATTGTGGAGGATAAAGGAAGAGCATACATAAGCTGTGTAGGCAGCTTTCCAGGAAGAGTCCAAAACACTCAGGATATAAATCACTAGAATTTAAATTGTTGCATATATAACCACCAAATAACTATCTCTGATGTTATGATATTATTTGCAGGAGGCTACCGAATGGGCATATCAAAGGTAAGATTTTTCACACATATTTGCTGTCATGTCCTACTGTCATGTTGGTAAGCTCTTCTGAATGATTCCAATAGTATGTTCCAATAGTATACCCTATGTGAACTGTGTTTTATATCAAAATTTTACAGTAACCCCCCAAAAGAAGCAGTTAAACTGAGGGATCATTGGCAAGAAGTAGCAGGCAAGGAAAAGTCAAAAGATTGCTGATACAGGTGGATTACACAATGCATTTAATTCATTCTTAATCAGGAAATTAGGTTTAATTCTCAAAGACAATGTACTTACATTCCCGGAATATTTAAGGGAGAGAACTTTGGACCAAGAGACAATGAGTTTTAGTTATGATTCTGCTAACTAGTTGCAGGTCTTTGGGCAAGTTATTTCACCCAGGCTTTAATTTCTTCCTCTGTGCAATGAGGGAGTTGTAATAAGTCTCAGATTGGTTTTAGGTATAAGTCCCTTTACATTTTTTTTTTTTTAAATTGAAATCTGGTAAGAGGTAATAGTCACAAATAATTTTTGTAAAAGAGGATTACAATGATTATTTGCAATGTCGTCTCACTGGATTCTTTGGTAAGTATTTGTTACGGTTTCAGTTGTTAAGAGGTAACAGTGTAAGAATGGGTGAATTTGAATCTGCATAGGAGCTGTGATAAGATATGTCAAGCCTTGTGTGTTTAACCGCGAAAAGTGTGGGTTTGTTGCTGCAGCATGCTATAGGTAAGTTTAGGTACTAGGTAACTAATTATTTCTCTTCAGATGGAGGAAAGAAGTAAATTGTATAATAAGTCACTGAGCATACTTCAGAATTCTTGAAATAAAGCATATCAGATTCATTTTTAATGAAATATATCATTTTTAGGTAACTCTTCAAGCTCATGCTTAATTAGGTATTTGAGATGAATTTCATGACAACAACCAGAAATGTAAATTCTCTGGTTTTGAATCCACTGCTAAATGAAATGGGAAAAAATAAGTATAGAATAGTGGATTTCAAAATTAACTTTTGGAAAGCAAAAAGGTTTACTTCTTTGACCTCAAGGGCACTCCCTTGAAATATCCACATGTCAATAACTAAATCATGCCTCTGGAATACATGAAAGGCTATTAAAGAAGATATGAATATATACTTATGAATATATACTTACACTTATATATTCTTATGCTCCTTGGAAATATAATGGAATCTTTTCTTTTTTCATAAAAGGACTCATTGGGATTCTTTCAAATGAAATGCCTGAGAGGAAGAATCCATTGGATTTCACACCACAACTTTTCCCAGACCTTGCTTCCTATATACTTGTAATATGATATGAGATTCACTCAGATCACTTTCTATATCAGAGCATACTATCGATTAGTGAATTTTCTGGAAACTGAAACATTTTACGTATTAAACACTAGAAAAGGGTAAGAGGGTGAAAGCACTCAGTAGGCTCAAAAAGCTCAACATCTACTGAATTCTCAAAAAACTGATCCACATTATCCACTGTTATTTAATCTTAGAAAACCATATATATTTTCTGTGATGTTGGTATTCCAAAAATTTAATGTAGAAACAAGAAAAATGGTAAGTTACAAAACACTAATAAAATAAAATCAGAGATAACCTAAATGAATGGAATGATACCATGTTTGTGGATTATCAGACTCAATATTATGAAGATGACATTTTATTCCATAGTCATCTATAGTCCAATACAAATTTAATAAAAATTCCAGCCAGATTTTAAAGTAGAAATCAACAAGCTGAATCTAAAATGTACACGGAAATGCAAAGGAACTAAAAAAAAAAAAATTATTTTGAAAAAAAGAAAGTTGGATGACTCACGCTACCAGATTTTAAGACCTACTATACAGTTACAACAATCAAGACAATAAGGAAAAACATATAGATAAATAGAGCATAATGAAGAGTCCAGAAATAAACCCACATATATATGGTCAATTGATTTTTGACTAAAGTAAGAAGGCAAATAAATGGAGAAAAAAATAGTCTTTTCAACAAATGGTGCATACTGAAGCAGGAAATGGACCTTGACCTTTATCTTGGACTCTGTACAAAAATTACCTGCAAATGTAAAACCTAAATCTACAAAGCTAGTATATGTATAATAAATGATCAAATTGTATACCTTAAATATTTATAATTTTTAATTGTCAAATATACCTCAGTAAAACAATAAAAACAAAAACAAATACATGGGAGAAAATTCTTGTGACAAAATTTCTGAGATACAACACCAAAAGCATAACACATAAAAGAAAAAAAATCATGGGGCACCTGGGTGGCTCAGGTGGTTAGGTTAAGTGTTTGCCTTCAGGATCCCAGGGTCCTGGGATCGAGTCCCACATTGGGCTCCCTGCTCAGCTGGGAGCCTGCTTCTCTCTCTGCCTGCAGCTCACCCTGCTTGTGCCCTCTCTCTCTCTGACAAATAAATAAATAAAATATTAAAAAAAAGAAAAAAAATCATAATTGATCTTCACCAAAATTAAGAACTACTTTTTTTTCTTTTAAAGAACTACTTTCTGAAAGACATGGTTAAAAGAATAAAAAGACAAGTCATTTGTCTAAGAGAAAATATTCTTAAATCATATATCGGCTAAAGGACTTTTATTCAGAATACATAAAGAATTCTAAAAACTACAATATATAAATAATAGGAAAACAATTTGGACAGACACTTCATTAGAGAAGATATATGGATGGCAAATAAGCAAATGAATAGCCTTTCAACATCATTAGTCATTAGGGAAACAGTAGTTTGAAAAACCCCACAATAATCCTATTACACATCTGTCAGAGAGGAAAGAAAAGAAAGAGAGAAAGAGAGGGAGGGAGGGAAGGAGAAAGGGAGTGAGGGAGGGAGGAAGGAAAAAGGAAGAAAGGAAGACAGGCAACAATATTAATTGTTGGTGAGGATGCAGAACACATTGCTGGTGACAGTGCAGAATGGTAGTTACTACAGAAAACTGGCAGTTTCTTATAAAGTCAAATATACTCTTAACCATAGAATCTAGCAATTCTATTCCTTGGCATTTACACAAGGAAAATAAAACATTAGGTTTACATTAAAAAAAAAAAAAAAACAACTGTAGAAACATGTTTCTAGCAGCCTTATTCATAATTGTAAGAAACTGGCAACAACCCAATTGTCCCTCTGCTTGGAAACTGGTGTTTCCATACAAAATAGAATATTACTCAGCAATGAAAAGAAATGAACTACTGATATATGCAATAACATGGATAAATTTCAAATACATTATAATAAATGAAAAAAGTTAGACTTAAAATGCTACATGTTGTATGATTTCACTTATATAATCTTTTGTAAAAGACAAAATTATAATAAGACAAAAGAATCAGTTGTTGCCAGGGACTAGAAGTGAGAGGAGGGTTTGAGCACAAAGAAACATGGAGAATTTGGAGGTGGTTATGATTACAGGACTGTGTGTATTTGTCAAAAGTCACAGAACTATACAATAAAAAGATGATTCTTCCTATATGTAGATTGCCTGAGTAAAAAAAAAAATGATGATTCATCTTTAAATCTTAGCCTCTCCATGAATGTGTTCAACATAGGAACACGACAAATCTACTAGGAAAATTATTTTCCTAAAAACAAAAGTACTGGGGCGCCTGGGTGGCTCAGTCGTTAAGAGTCTCCCTTCGGCTCAGGTCATGATCCCAGGGTCCTGGGATCGAGCCCCGCATCGGGCTCCCTGATCAGCGGGAAGCCTGCTTCTCTCTCTCCCACTCCCCCTACTTGTGTTCCCGCTCTCGCTATCTCTCTCTCTGTCAAATAAATAAATAAAATCTTTCAAAAAAGAAAAGTACTGTTATTAAAACAATTGAGCAATTCTAGGAGTAAAATTGAGGAAGCAAATGCTAGGGAGTTTGGAAAAATGAAAAAGGGGCTATAAATGCAGAGTGTAGTAAGAGCTAGACTTTGAACATCAACTAAAATAAGATAATGAAGGCAAGCGTCCCTACAAATCAATTTATTCTAAATCTTGGAAGTGTATTTAGATAATCCAATGAATACTGTTCTGCTCTTTAATGCACGGATTACACATGAACCGATAATAAACTAATGTCTGTGAACCCTGCTGTTAAAATATATTATTGCCGTGTAAGAGCTACGTAGTTACGTATTGGTTTTGAAAACCGGAGAAGGTAGAGGTGGTAGAGAAGTACAGTATAGAAGATAAGGGTAATGGAGAGAAATACTGTGTGTCAGAAAAGAACTATCTGCTCCTGCTCTTTCCCTTATCTGGGCCCCTCTGACACCGTGCCTGCCATACCTCATTATACACAGGATCACTGCGAACAGAAGATGAGGCACAAGGATAAAAGACAAAGTATTCTTAAATAGAGAAAGGCAACACTGTGTAATCAAAAAGCTTCATCTCTGCTTTAAAGGTAACCATTATCCTGCAATCCTCTCCTATTTTTATTGGATTTTCCAAGTCATTTATAAGCATGGATTATTCAGAGTTTTCAAAGGAATAATACAGAAAAAAAACTACGCTCTACGTGTAATATAAATGCTAGATTCATAAATAAGCAAAAACTAAGATCCAGGAATATATTTGCTTCTCATAACAGGAAATCAGGATGTAATATTTAATATATTAAGAACTCACTGGAGAAAGAAAAGAAACTCTAAGGAAAAAGTATCAAGAGGCTCTTCTTTCTAAGGCACGCTATTTATACTGCTCTTAGAGAGTCTTGCCTACTGTGTAACCATGATGACTAAAATGACAATTTGCCATGAGTTCTATATTTAAAGAAAAAACTCTGGTGTTTTCTCAGCTCATATTTAATTAATGGAAAAATTAGCTACACAGCTGTTGGAGTCTTTTTCTCCCGAATTCTTTTACTTGAAGACATTTCCAACAAAGTGTCACCCTGCACTCTGATCAAGCAAAACATAACATCCTTTATGATATGCCACTGTGTTCATTGGCAACGGCTGTTAAAATAGACATCTTATATAACCAAAAGCAGTTCACGTCCTCTGCACCACACATCTTAGATCTACCCCCTGGATCTCCTCAAAGAGATCCTCTGTGCAAATGACTTAAAAATATTAAATTTTCACACATCATTTCAGTCAAATGTTTTCCTGAAAGAATAGAATTTATTATATGGTAAAAGTGCAATTTAGACATTAATTCATCATTCATTCATTCATTCATTCATTTGACTAATGTTTATTGAACATCTAATAATATAATCCAGGGATTATTCTAGGAACTGGAGCAAAATAAACACAGGCCATGCTCTCTAAAGGAATAGACGGACAATAAGAAACACAAACAAAATAAGAAAGAATCAAAAGGAAAGAGAAATCCATCCACTGACAATCCTGGTGCATGTAACAACAGTCCAGTTTAAGCTCTGTACCTATGCACAGCTCAAGAGTGTTATTTTTCACATCGCCAGTAAAACGCACGCAGAGCTAACCGAAGATATTCTGCTTACACCTCTTCTTATGATCGCTGTTGAATTCAAATGAGATTCAAATGTGCTGACCTGTCGCAGAGTTGGCAACAAATCACTCTGAATTATTTTAATCTTTCATCCAGGACTACTAAAAATTCTGTTCTCTTCCATGCTTTCACATTCATATAGATAATAAATTGGATGATTTCCATTGTGTTATTTTCGTTGTTTGAATTCAGCTGTGTATATTTGCTCTCCCACTCCCTCCAACTCCTCTTCAGTAAACAAGAGAACCCCTGGCTAAACAGCTTGCTCTTGGAGACTTCACAGTCTCATTGTATTAGAATAACAGAATTACAAGAGGATAAGTAACCAAAACTGATCAATATATATCTGGTTCTGGCAACATCAAATTACCTCGACGTGTTCACCCTCTTCTACCTTTCCTGTGTCCAATTCCACAACCCAACCTCATCAAAGACGAGAAGGGGAGAGGAAAGGAATCATGCCTTCTTTAAATCAGACATCCAATTTGTGGCAGCTTCTGAAAGCTATCACAGAAATGCTCGATTTGACCAGGTCAAATTTCATTTGTTGTGTACTTTTATCACTCTCAAAGCTGGCGCAACGTCTTTGCAATAGAAATAAGGAAAACAAAAATGAACTGCCCCGTCAGCTTGTCAGATTAAAAAAGTGGATTGATTTTACACCTTTGAAATAAGCCGCTGGCTTGAAGGCTCTCTCTTCTACTTTCTCTGTTTAAAGATTCGTGTACTCTTTGGACTCAAAGAGAAGCATTAGGTTGGATAAATGGAGAACACAATTCTATTCATGATGATGACAGCAGCTAACATATACTAAGCACTAACTATGTGCTAGGGGTGGTGTTAAGTGATTTGTATTTGTTGTCTTATTTAATACTGAAAACAATTATTATTACCATTTCTCCTTCCTATTTGCTTATTAAACTACTGCCATCCTACTGAACCCTATACTTTTTTCCAATGCGTTGCTTTCTTCACTTCATTTTTTTTATTCAGCTCTATCTCATGGTTCATTATTTTAAAAATGCATGTGGTGAGCCATAACCCCAACCCCCACCCTTGCTTGCTGCTTACCTAGAAAAGCAAGCAAGAAAAAATTATATATATAAATATTTATATATATGCACTATATATAAATAACATAATATAGTATATATACATATATTTTTTCTTCACCTGAGTAGCTGAGCTCAGCTGAAGTCCCACAAAAAGATAGCTGGGTTCCACTATAAATTTATGATAACCGAACTCAAATGGGAGCCCAGCACTGGTGGGCAATCATAGTCCATTTCTTTGGTCAACTCAACTTCCCATTACCTACAACCACAATTTCAACCTTTTCTACTCTTCTCAATGTTCCAACTTCTAACCCTCATACTCCTCCTTTCCCCCCTTAATCTGAGAAGATGATTTTGCTTTCTATTTTAGTGGAAAAAGTCAGTGATAAAGGAAAGGGCCCTCAACTACCTTAAATGTTACAGCTTCCCTTTTCTTCGGCCTCCAAGATCCCTCATATTACTGTAGAAGGGTGGCCTTCCTGTCATTTAAGCCCAGTGAGCCCATTTATTTATTTTTCCATTCCTATCTTCATCTTGCTTCCTGGTAACTTCTGTGTTTCCTGTCTCCTGTATGTTCAACTAGTTTTTCTCAACAGATCATGCCCATCAAAGTTTAAATACACTCATGTCTTTCCCACTTTGAAAGAGCCCCTTCATTCATTATCCCAAACTCTTTACATTCTGTCTTTCATTTAATAGACATACTTGCTGAAACAGTTGGCTTCACATTCAATATCTATATCCTCAATCCATTCAATGATACTGGATTTTAATCCCATGTGAATGGAAACAGCTCCAGCTAGGGCACTGTGAGGTAGATGGACTGCTCATTTTACACAGGTAGCAGTGGTGAAACTGGGATTTGAACCCATGTCAGTTTGCTTCTAGAACCCAAGGTCTTAATAAATAAATTAGACCACATTAAAAAAAATTAACTGACTTCCATCCAAATTACAAAAGCATTAACTGTTTGATCTAACAATTTCAGTCTTGGACAGTTACCTTAGAGGTACACTTATCACCTCAAGAGGGCATATGTATGAGGTTATTCCTTACTCAGAGCAAATATTTGGAAACAAATATGATGTCCATAAGCAAAGGACTGGGCAAATAGGTTATGCTAATTAGATAAAATGGAATACTATACAGTTATTAAAAGAAGGAAGAAGCTCTCTAATTGATAATATATAAATATTTTATTTTTTTAACTTTTTAAAAGTATTTATTTGAGAGAGAGAGAGAAAAAAAAAATATGAGTGGGGGAGGGGCAGAGAAGAGGGAGAGAATCCTCAAGCAGACTCCATGCTGAGCGTGGAGTCTGATGCAGGATTCAACCCCAGGACCCTGAGAAAATCAAGAGTCAGATGTGTAACCAACTGAGCCACCCAGGTACTCCTAAAGGTTTTAAAGATAAGTTTTTAAAAGTAAGGTGAAATTTTATGCATAGTTTGCATAAAAGTGAGGGAAAATGAGAATATTCTTATTTGCCTATTTTTGCATAAAAGACATAAGTATGCACAAATAACAAAAAACGATCACCTCATGTTGGATGTTGGAAAATGGACAATAGGAGAAAAGGATATGACATCACAATCTACCTTTATATACTTTTTTGATTTTTGAAACATGACATTGTGATAACTATTTAAAAGTTAAACTTTAAATTAAACATGGATTTACTATGAAGAATTTATGAATAAAAATATCTAAAAAATATTCAGATATGATGTAAAACATTACTAATATGATGGGTTTGACTTAGGTAATCACTCTATCACATCACGCCCTGTGGCTTTTCTGACAGCTCCCTCCTACAACCAAAACACAATCAAGTTTTTATCAAGGCCTACAAGGCTCTACCTAGAGAGAAATTTATCAAAATATATTCAAGAACTTTCCCAGAATGAAAATATGATTTTCTCAATTAAAAAAAAGAAAAAGCTTACTGAGTTCCTAGATAAATGGATGAAAAACACCCCTACCAAGCTACATCATTGTAGAATTTCAGAAGTGTATGCAGCATTGGGAATGAAGATGTCATATGATTTCTAAACATCAACATCCAAAGCTAGGAGACAATGGACAAAGGCACTCAATATTCTAAGAAAAATGATTTCCAACTCAGAATTCTATAACTAAGCAAACTGTCAATCAGATGTGAACCAAAAATGAAGCAAGATTAACCTCTCACATAGCCCTTTATGGGGAACTACTGGAATATATATACCACCAAAATGAGGGATTAAACAAACAGAAAGGAAAACTGGATCCAATGCAGAAGAGGGAAGATGGAGATCTGCAAGACAAGGATACAAGATCAGAGGAAGCCAGCTCTGTATTGGTCTAGAGAGCCATCATCCAAATCAGAGTAGAAGAACTATCCAAACAGCAACAGAAGCTTTGTTATTAACTTCAGTGTACGTAAAAAAAATCATACAAAAAAAGAAGGTATAATTTTAGGACAAAAAATTGCTCAGATGTGCTATAATAATATGAACACTGAATAATCACCTAACTAAATATTAACACATTGCTCTATTGGAGAAGTGTGACATGGATATGAATGGGAATGTGAGAAAGAGAGTTGAGGCATCAATGTCTATAAGGTAAAAAACGTAGATAATACCAAAAATCAAAAATATCAAGAAATAGAAGGACAGACATATTATTGAGAGCTGTTGAGATACATAATCAAGGAAACCACAGGAAGATTTCCAAGTAGTGTCTCTGAAAGCAGAAACCAAGGGCAGAGCAGGCAACTGCTGTTTTCCCTCATTTTCCTTTTAGAAGTATTAGATTAAGAACATGAATAACTATAATAAAAATTGGAAGTTAAAGAAGGGAAGGAAGAAAAATATCCTCAACATCTAAACATGAAGTTAAAAATATTAGTCAACAGCTAAGTTTCTGTCATAGTTAAAGAGAGAGAAAGGAGAAATTCAAAGACATGTCTTTGGCATTCTAAGAATGATATAAAATTAATAAACTATCTGCTCAGTTGTACAATTAATATTCTTAAGGGGGAAAGATCAAGAGTTTGTTCATTCTTCACAGCTGTTTTCCCATTCATTTTCCATTCTTAGCAGAAACTCTCACTAAAATTAATGGTAGTTATTTGAGTATAAGTACAGGCCAGGAAGTATAATAATGTGGGAAGGGATTATTGCTGAATTAAAAACAATTCTTAATGGCCACAAAGCATTATTAAAAATGAAATAGCATTAAAGATCTCATTATTTTGCATCATTCTACTACCTTTGATAAGTAAAATGACCCTTTCAAAAATTTCTTAAGTTCACAAGCATTTCTGTGCTACTAAATTTTAATTTTACTGGTAGTATATACTAACATTATTTTATCTATTTATATATTTTTAGTGATCAGGGAGAATTTATCACCTCTAGGTTTATTCAAATCAACAAACTCAACATTTTGGCTACAATATTACACTACTATATGGTTTTTAAAAATTGCTACTAAATTTCTTGACTTTCTTGCCCAATGATGAAATAAAGAGACTGCAGTTATTGTAAAAAAGAAAGAATTTTTCTTCTAAGTTAACATGTGTTAAATAACTTCCTTTCTTCCTTAGATGTTGTGAGGGATCTTGGTTTTGGTTGCTTTTGGTTTGGTTTGGCTTGGTTTGGTTTGGGTCACAGTTTACTATAATTGAGGCTTCTTTCTTTCTTTCTTTGACAGAGAGAGAGAGCACAAGCAGGGGGAGCGGCAGACAGAGGGAGAAGCAGGCTCCGCACTGAGCAGGGAGCCCGATGTGGGGCTCGATCCCAGGACCCTGGGATCATGACCCGAGCCTAAGGCAGATGTTTAACCGACTGAGCCACCCAGGCGTCCCAATTGAGGCTTTTCTCTTTTTAAAATAAGATTATTTTATTTTCACTTATAAACATTTGCTAAAATGTTTAATTTTGGAAAAGAGAGAAATATTGAAAGAAAAAAAATCACCCGAGCTGTCTCTCCTGTTGCTCTGAACACGGATGCCACATGTTGCAATGGCAGAACCTCTATTAGCTTAATTCCCTGAGATACTATTTAGAAGAGTTCACTGCCAATTAAGAAAAGTAGGATTAGCAATAAATAAATCTTTTTTTGCATTAAGCCAGGGAGATTTCAGGAATATTTGTTAGTATAGTAAAAATCCAGCTTATCCAAATATTACCCCCAACCCTACTCCCATCAACCCCTCCAAAAGGGCAAAAAGAGAAAGAAGGAGCCATCTGGATCCATTTGCCTGGTAAGACAAGATTCTAACAAGGCCACATGGGCTAAAGCATGAGAAACCTTCAAGACTATTCTAATTGTGGAGCTATAAGAATAACCCCAAATCAAAAGCCTGAGAGAGGGACGCCTGGGTGGCTCAGTCGGTTAAGCGGCTGCCTTCGGCTCAGGTCATGATCCCAGGGTCCTGGGATCGAGTCCCATATCGGGCTCCTTGCTCGGCGGGGAGCCTGCTTCTCCCTCTGCCTGCCTCTTCCTCTGCTTGTGTTCTCTCTGACAAATAAATAAATAAAATCTTTAAAAAAAAAAAAAAAAGCCTGAGAGAATGTGGCAGACTCTACTAAAGTTATCAATGATTATAATTAAAATAGCCAACACTGACTGAGAGGTTATCTCCTGCCAGATCCAGTTCTAAGCATTTTGCACATGGGAACATATTTAATTTGCACAACAACCAAGAGACAGGTACTGATATTATCTCTTTTTTTTCCCCCCAGATGAAAAAGCTGAGACAGAGTGGCATATAATTTTGTCAAGGTCCCACAGCTAGTAAATAACAGAGCTGGGATTTAAGTCTAAGAAGCCTGAGACTTAACCTGGAAAAAATGTGTTTTTATCCACCAGGCTATGCTGTCTTACCAGTGACTGAAAGAATTCACTTCTTCATATGAGAAAATGGCATATTAATGTGGTCAGCTCTAAAGTAGATACAGATACAGGATATAATAATTTATAGGTTGCCCAATTCCATTACTTACATTTGCTTACAGCTTTATATTCTAGACCCCACCAGGGAATAGTTTGGTGTCCAAGGCAAAGAAGTAAGTGGCAGAGACTGAACAAGATGGAGGAAAAAGCAAGGACCTTTGTCCCTCCTGCCATGCCACCTTCCCTTTGGGAGAGAGGAAAGGATAGATGTTTCGAGTTTTAAAAGATTAAAGGCCTAAATTTGAATCCTGGATGCTGCTAGGCAACTTGTTTTTTATATGAAGAAACAGAGGCTCTACGATATTACTTCACCTTGGTTTCTTCATTTGTAAAATAATAATTGTAAAGCCCTCAGAGATTTCCTGTGGCATGAAATCAATGTATTACAGGAGGTGCTCGTGACAATGACCAGCCCAAATACTGGTGAATAAATTGCTAGTAAGAGACGGTGTAACTGAAACTGGCTGGGCAAAAGGGGACCATTGGATCTTATGACTGAAACAAAGTCATCATGATCTCTTACGATCTTTCAGCCCTGCTTCCTTCCGAAGCATCTCCCTCTGAGACAGGTTCAACTCTCACAGAGGCAAGATGTCTGCCAAGGCTCCTGGTCCACATTCTACTTTATCAGCCTCCCGGAGCAAAAAGAAATGTCTCTTTGTCAAGGGCTCAAGGAAAAGTCCTGAAAAGGCCTGTGCTTAAGAATGACTGGTTCAGTTTGTGGGATGGGCCGACTTCTGCAGTGTGCTGTGCTCTGATTGGCCCGACCTGGATGGCCTGCCACCCTTGAGAACAAGGACTGGGATCAGTTCTACCTGAAATACACACGTGAAAGTAAAGAAGGGCGGTTGTCCAAAGTGTGCAAAGAGTGGGGGGGAAGAGGGGGAGGAATGGATGCAGCAGGCAAAGGACACCTAACATCCACAGAAAGTGGACATTTCTCTTACATTCTAATTCATAAATAAACAAGGGAGACATTCTGGAATTAGTCAAGTTCTTCCTGTCAAGATGAATTTACGTTCACCGGTTAGAACTTAGAATACGGCCAAGACAATGCTGAGATGTAGTTCTCAAAAGTATGAATGTTAGCAATGGTATGATTTACAAGAATGTAATTTTATAATATAAAAATACTTAATTATGACCAGGTTAAGCAAACTAAGTGTTTTAGAAGTATTTATTTCCACATAAAAATAAATAAATAAAAGTCCTGGGGGGAATATTTATATGTATAGTATGGGACATTTTTTCCCAGCTAAATGCCCCAGTTAATCTGGGAGTAATCCTCCTCCTTTTTATAATGAGATATCTTTTTAAAGGAACTGCCTTCTTCCTAACCCTATTTTAATGAGCCAAGCAACTTAAGTATACACAGAAAAGCCAACAATTCACAAGGCTGCATAGGGTTCTTTGGATGGCTAAACACATTATGCCAGAACATGTCAGGAAACTATGTTGTGCAGCTCTTTTCTGTTGAATATTGGAATGGTCTGAATGTAAGAACCACTGACATATAAATATGTTTTTATTTTTCAAATTTATGTAAAACAGTGATTGGCACATGACAGCCTGCAGGTCAAATACGGCCTTCCATCTGTTTCTGTAAGTGAAGTTTTACTGGAATATACACCCATGGCTGTTTTTGCACTGCAATAGTAGAATGCAGTCCTTACGGCAGAGACCATACTGCCCATGAGCCTAAAATATTTACTATCTGTCCCTTTACAAAAAAAGTTTGCCCATCCCTTATGTCAATAATATAGGTAAACTATATATATGACTCCAGGTCAAAAATGTCTGATTCTATAATATAGAAAAGCAAGACATTCCTTTTCCTGACTTGATAATGTTACAGCAGTTATCCCTAAAAGCCATCCAAGGCATCTGTGTTTTTAAATGATTTGGTATTTGTTTCCTAAATCAGGAAATGTACATTGTTATTTTAAAATTGCACAGAGGCTTCTGTCCTGATTGTCCTGAGACAATCTGTAATCTAACAATAAAAATATTTGGTTCTAAAACAACAGTGATGGGGGCGCCTGGGTGGCTCAGTCGTTAAGCGTCTGCCTTGGGCTCAGGTTATGATCCCAGGGTCCTGGGATTGAGTCCCACATCAGGTTCCCTCCTCGGCGGGAAGCCTGCTTCTCCCTCTCCCACTCCCACTGCTTGTGTTCCTGCTCTCGCTATCTCTGTCTCTGTCAAATAAATAAATAAAATCTTTAAAATAAATAAATAAATAAATAAATAAATAAATAAATAAAAAATAAAACAACAGTGATGTTTGAGGACAGAATGCCAGGAAGCACCAATATGATGTTCTGATGAATATTTATGAGCACTTCCACCTGGCCTTCAAGTTTTCCATGCTTCAGTGTTCATGTATTTGTGTCTGCATGGTGTGTGTTTGTGTGTGTGTGTGTCTGTGTGTCCATGCATACGTGTGAGAAGGCTGAGAAAACAGAGAACCATTTTGAGTCCACCTCTCAAAGAATAACCAAATACACTAAGTCTAAACTCTTATCCTCTTCCTTCCCTTTTATGAGTCCTGACTGCAGATCATCTTTGGATCCTAACTATAGAACCCTCTTCTAATTCTTGCTTGGGACTCACTGTCTGTATTCACATCATTTTTTCCCCCTCTTTCCTGAAACATACGTTTTGTTTCCATTCCTCTTAGATCATTTCCATTAGCACATAAGCATGCTGTATTAACTACCTCCGGTTTACACTAGTTTCTTTCATTATCTTTACAATAACACCCATTGAAAGATATTTCTACATTTGCCCTCTTCAAGTCCTCTCTTCCATTCTCTCTTGAATCCATTCCAATCAGGCTTTATGGCTCCTGCTCCCCACTCCACCGAAACTGCTCTTTTCAAATCACTAAAGACCCTCACATTGCTCATTCTACATTTAATTCTCAAGCCTTATTTTCCCCAATCTTTCGGTAAAATTTATGAATATCTATCAATACCGCTCTTTTTTTAAAAAATATTTTATTTATTTATTTGAGAGAGAGAATGAGAGAGAGAGAGAGCATATGAGGGGGGAGGGTCAGAGGGAGAAGCAGACTCCCTGCTGAGCAGGGATCCTGATGTGGGACTCGATCTCAGGACTCCAGGATCATGACCTGCGCCAAAGGCAGTTGCTTAACCAACTGAGCCACCCGGGCGCCCCATCAATACCTTCCTTTATAACACTTTCTTTACCTGAATTCTGGGTTACCATTCTCTTCCTGGTTTTCCTCCTAGTCCTTGGACATGGCTTCCTTGGTTGCTCTGACTGGTCCAGCCTCATTTCTCTGGCCTCTAACATTACAGCGACCCTAAGTTCATTCAGCAGACCTCGTCTCTTTTTCTGCACTCACTTCTCAGTGAACTCATCCACTCTCATGATTTTAAATACCATTGTTATCCTGATTAACTGCTTAACTCCTACACTGGTTATTAAGTTCTCAATGGGCAGGGAGCACAGCATGCCTTCACTGTCTTACATCGGAGCTATGACAGGTCTGCCTCCCTCTGTCACAGTCTAGTCCACAGGGACATATCTAGTTTGTCTGGACCGTCTACAGGTCACCTCACCGGTCCACTACACTGATGGCAGCATACTGACTGGACCTGGAGAACAGAAAGTAGCATGAAGCTTAGAAACCTTGCTAAGACACATGAATAAAGGCCAGAGCAGAGGCAAAAAACCACAAATGTCAGAGGACCACTATCTCTGTGAGCTTTCCGGGACACCAGTGGTCTGAGATACTTGCTCCAAAGTGGAAGACAAAGTATGGCAATTAGCACTACCTGGAATTAAGACAGAAGCATAATGCTACTTCGGTATGTGTGTTTTCTTGGCAAAATATATCCCATTTCAGTGTATTGCTCCCAAACCATTTAAAGGGTAATTTTAAGGTCTCTGATTTTAAGGGGGGCCCAGAGCAAGGGACGTTCTGCTGCAGATTCAGGCAGCAGTAAAAACTTCTCTGCCATTTTGGATTTCTATCCCAGCAGGTCCAGTGGGATTTAAAGTGTTTGTCATAAATATTTGTGTTTCATAGATCTGCTAATAACAATAGGACAATTACAGGGTAGACTTTTACTTTAAGGTTTCAGAGCAAAGGCTTATCCTATTCTACAGATAACTATTCTCTTTCTGAGAAACAACTCCCAGATTGCCATTGGGCTCTCATAGATATTGTACACTTGACTGTGAGACATCAAGAGACCATGCTGCCCCCTGTGATATTTGACCTATCAAATCAGAAGTTTGGGCATGTGCACCAGCAATCCACCAAGTGGAAATGGGATATAAGACATGGATCTGGAACTGATCCTGAAGAAAGAAACAAACCAGGTGATCAAGTAATTCATGGAGCACCTACTCCTGTCGCATTGCTTCCTGCCCCTCAATCTAGATTGAAGGCTTCAAGGAAAGTTCTTAGGAACAGTTTAACTGAGGATAAAAACTTGGGCTTGGTTTATGGCATGACAGACTGAAAGCAACTGGAAATAGATTGCTGTAGCATCACGGCCCCGATCTAGCTCAGTTCTTAAAGATGGGAGTTATAGAGATCCACAACAGCCCTGCCTTAAATAAAATGCAAAGTCTTTACCCTGGCTTGCTGGTTTCTATAAGATCTACTTCCCAGAAACACAGCAGACCTCATCTCTTACCCCTCTCCCTCAGGCTCACTCTGCTGTCCTCAGACTGTGCTCAGTGTTCCCAGAATACCTGAGCATGTCCCAGAGCAAGGCCACTACACCTGGTGTGATCTCTGCTTACCTACTCTTCCATTCCTGTGTAGACTCCACTTAAGAATCCCCTCACAAGAGGGCCTTTCCTGACCACTCACTCCAAACGCCACATGTCATTTCACTGGAACCCTTACCCTACCGTATTTTTCTTCTTAGCACACACCACTACCACGTGACAAATCTTTATGACCTTTTGGTTGTTAATATTATTTTAAAAATACTTTTATTTAAAATATTATTTAATATTCATTAAATCTATTATTATAATATTAATTTTATTGATTTATTATGTATGTATATATGCATGCATTCATTTATGTATTGTTCTTCTCCCCTATCCAGAAGGTAAGATCCACAGGGGCAGAAATGTTATTTTTGTTCATGACTGTATGCCAGTTGCCTAATATAATGTCTGGAATATAGTACCACACTAAGATGCTTTCTTATCTACCACCACCCGCCTATTTGTTTTTGAAGCAATTAAAGTATCCACTGTTGTCATATGTGCAGCTCCTCAATATGTTTGACCTTGGTAAATAAACACAGTATCAATACAACTCTGGAGTCATCATTTAATTAGTGACACATGTACAACTTTATCAAGGCAATGCCTCTCCCCCATGCCAAATATAACCCTTGATTATTATTTTTTTTTTACCCTTTTCAGAGTATTTATTTACTTACTAACTCTTGGATCAGAACCCAATGCAAAGGGATGAACTATCAGTGCCCCATCGGTATTTGAAGGGCCAATGACTTCCTGTCAGTTTTATCAGATTGTCAAGCCTCTGGTCTATGGTTTTACCTCCCTCAGAAAACCTGCCGTCCTGCACTTCTATTCCTGACTTGAATTAAATCACAGGCTAGTCTTTGTCACAGAATGAGGTTATATGTGTAAGCATTGTGGGTGCATCTGTCCTCTTGTGATATTGTTTTCAATAAAAAAAGATGCCCACACATCATTAAAGATTCTGCCCTAATGATTCCACTTGAGCATGTTCTGCAGAGGCTTAACAAGGCTGCACCTGTTACATCCGACAACTATCAAAGTTCTGTTTTAACTCCAGCCTAATGTAAAACAATTTAGAGAAAGAATGGACCTTGAAAGAATTTGAGGATAAACATAAGGAGTTAATACACTCAGCACAGGTTGCTGGTTGTCCCTAATATCTTCTCTTCTTACATAGTATTAGAGTTTTGTTGGTGCATGGTCATCAGTATAAAAACTTGATTTTTAGCCTCTCTTTTGCAGGAAAGTGTTGCCATGTGACTAAATTCTAGCCAATGGATGTGAGATGTGATGTGTCAACTTCTGAGTTATTCTTAGACTTCTTACGTGACAGAATATATTCATAAATTGCTTAAATTGCTATCATTTTGGGTGTCTCCTACAACTTTCCAGCTTATATCCCATGCACCTAGAGTGCTCTGACAGACTCAGCACGTCATTCAGTGCCCACCTCTGTGTAATGCAGCAGAATCTTTAGGAGCACAGGCTTGCGTCAATCTGTGGGTTTAAGTCTTAGTTCACCGTTTGTTGCCTGTGGAACTCTGGTCAAGTGACTTTAGCTCTCTGCACTTTATCTCTGCTTTCAGTGAAATCAGAACAGCACCAGTGCTACCACTCCGATTTGTGGCTAAATGCAATGAGTTACCATCCTTAACACGCTTAAAACAGACCTGACACTCCATAAGCAGCATCTGATCTTCTTTGTTTAGAAATGGCCCAAGGTCATGATTCATTCAGCCAACTTCTCATCAACTCAGTGAAGCTTTCTTTATGTCTCACATGTTCCATTCTCTTAGCATGTGGTATGACAATTCCTGCTTGAGTGAGAACTGCCTTTGCTAAGAAAATTTTCTGACAAGCCCAGTTGGGTCATGAGAGTCTGTTGAGGTGGAATGAATGGAGGTCACAGCCAGATTAAAATATATATATATTTGATTACTCTGAAGAGAGCCAGGAGAGATATTTCTCTGATGCCAGGGGTGGGAGAAAGAAAGAATGAGAGATGGTACAAGCTAGGAAGATGGTGGGAGACTGTGCAAAATCTGTTATCCCCTCTCTAGGGTCATGAAATTCTCAGTGAACTTACTCAAGGTCAGAGAAACAGTTCAATTAAACATTTTTTTAGGAAATTGATGGAGCAGAGGTTCTCCTATGAGGTGAAACATGTGGTGAAACAAGATAGGGAATAAAATAAAAACATGGCATGGGATGAAACAGAATCTGTGCAAGAACGGAGTTATGTATAAGGATGCAGAACATTAGAAATTTGTTAAAAAATTATTTAAGGTAACTCTTTAGGTCCTCTCAATGCTTTGACCTGGGCAACCGAGTCAAGTTCAAGTAGATCTTTGCTTGCAGATGTCCATCCCCTTCCCACCATCTCCATCCCAGAAACACTGACCACAT
The DNA here is from genome assembly GCF_002201575.2 of Neomonachus schauinslandi. Taxonomy (NCBI): domain Eukaryota; kingdom Metazoa; phylum Chordata; class Mammalia; order Carnivora; family Phocidae; genus Neomonachus; species Neomonachus schauinslandi. Next base: position 141,132,034 of record NC_058403.1, on the reverse strand, counting down.
TCTCCCTGGAGTTTCCATTGTACCATGTACATAAACCTCTTTCCTATTAGTTATCACAGTGTACTGAGTATTGCTATTTTTTTAAATATACTTTGCTCCAATATTAGAATGTGAATTCCTAGTAGTGGAGATTGTGTTTTATTTATTTCTATAACCCAATATCTTATAAAGAATGCAAGTGTTTATTGAATGAATGAAATAAAGTAATGGTTTGTTATCCACTTTTCTACTCATGAATAAAGAGGAGAGGACGGTAGATATAGCTACCTCTGATGAGTGATGATATTTGGAAGACAGAAAACTGCAACTGTTCCATCATGTGCCTATTGTGACAATCATAATAGTTTGCCTACATTCTGTCAATCAAAATTGCCAATGGCTAATCACTTCTTAAAAGGCAGGCTTAGTTTAGTGAGAAGGGCATAGAATTTATGCAAAATATCTACTATTTATGTAGTTAACAGTAGCATCTTTTATTGCATGGATCAATAAGAACAGGTTAAATATCTTAGAAGCTCAAATGGGGGAAATCTTTAATTTCAATACTATATCATCTCCTACATAGATCATGAGCTTTGTAGTTCCATGAGCTTTCCAGATTCTCTTTTGAGATCAATGGAAATCTTGCTTTAAAAAAATAGTCAAATATACTAGTCATCTGAGAGTGGGCAAGGTGAGAAATTTGTGGGAAACAAAGGATGGGTAGATGATGAGAACAACATCTCTCAGCAATATTGACACTGTGCACTTTTTCAAGGAATCAGAATATTGGGACAAATTAGCATTTGATTAATGTTTTGTGTTTCCAACTTTAACCATTATGTGTAATTACACGCAGATTAATCCAGTGTTTTACATGTGGGTAGTGGGAATGTTTACAAGGAAGAAAACAATAGGAAGACTAAAACAGATTTCCAGGGTGGTGAGCTATTCTGTGAATGAAGCTGGATTTCTTCTGACTTGCTGTGCCCCTGTCCCTGCCAACTCCAAATGAAACCAATGGAGATTGTTAATTCAATAATTATCAAATGCATTAAACATGATTTTTTTTATTATTCTCATTTGAAGTATTGCATTTTATTTTTTTGAGTTTTAATATACTTTACACAGGGTGTCCATTTGGGGCCTTTGATTTTAAAATCTGATAGAGTTCATCTGTGGCAGAGTGAATGCAAATAAAATTCAACTCAACTTGGAAAGGACAGTATGTGTGGCTTATGAGCAACTTATGGTGGGAAAAGAAAGCCTGGTGTATTATACACAGAAAAATCTCATTAGTTTCTATTGATGGATGGCATTTCTTTGCAAAGCTGTTTTGCTCCTTAATAAAATGAGCAGAGGTACTGAAAATCCAAAATTTAAAGGTGGTGGAGAGTCTTAGATGCGTGCCCAGCAAATGTATGGAAGATGTAAGTAGACACAAAGGACAAAGGAGGTTGACAAAGCTGTGTGAAGAATACAGACATCTGATCATTTAGCATATATTGATTTAGTTTTAATCTTTTCATTTATAACACCTCACTCACCACTGCCACTGAATTACAGCATTTCTAAAGTTGGTTTTAAAATTGTTACTGACTCCATAGACTCTGCCCCAATCACTTATCAGTTGCGTTTGGAATTGTTAAAGAGGTGTGATGCTTTTTAAGGACAATGAGCAGATGGAAAAGGAAAGAACAGAAGCTGGTGGTGAGTAGGACAGGAGGAATTGATAGGAACAAGGTGGGGAAACATGGAGGAAAATTAGCCCATGACATGGTAAGAGGACATCTGCAAACCCACTGGCACCAGGAAGACATGAGATTGGCCACGATCCATATACAAAAGTCAGATTTTTTTGTTTGTTACTTCGGTAGATATCCGATTACCAAATCAGAACTACTAATTCGCTTGATTTGTGAAACCCCACATTTTTTTTAACAGCTCTGTGCTTACAACAATACCAAAACTCAAAAGGATTAAATTATAACGTAGGATCTTAATCTGATGAGTTACTTTTGAAGTTTAATTATATTTGTCCAACAGTAATTTAAAGAATTAGAACAGGGCTTTTACAATATCCTGATTAATGATGGCATTTGCTCTGGTTTTCCTGTTCAGCAAATTATTCTCCTGAAAAGCGTGACATCTGATCTTGCCTGTAGTATCTATCAGTTTTCCTGACACTGGCTCAGTTTCTAGTCTTTAAACCTAAATTTCCTCCTCTACAAAATGGTAACAACAGCCTCTCTTTCATAGGTAATTAACAGAATTAAATGAAGTAATGTTGAAAGAGTTTTGTTCACCGCCAAACATAATTAGCACTCAGTAAATGTTAGCTGTCCTCCTGCTAGTATCATCAGGTTCACCTCAGACACAGTGTGTCCAAGGAGAGAATGCTCTCATTTGGAAATATACAATATAGGGGCGCCTGGGTGTCTCAGTCATTAAGCGTCTGCCTTCGGCTCAGGTCATGATCCCAGGGTCCCGGGATCGAGCCCCACATTGGGCTCCAGCCCCGCATTGGGCTCCCTGCTCTGCGGGAAGCCTGCTTCTCCCTCTCCCACTCCCCCCTGCTTGTGTTCCCTCTCTTGCTGTCTCTCTCTCTCTGTCAAATGAATAAATAAAATCTTTAAAAAATAAATAAATAAAATTAAAAAAAAGAAATGTACAATATAATAATGAGGCGATCTGCTCAAGTGCATACCTCAGAAGACAGAAGGGTTCACACACACACACACACATACACACACACATATACACACACACAAACTATGCACCAATATTTACTTAATTCCCTCCCCCCAAATCCTGGGTCACCTCAGGTCAGCCACTTCAGCCTCCTGTATCTTTGTATCTGTCACATGCAAAGAACATAACACTGTGTACTTCATGGTAGTGTTTTGATAATTATGAAGTAATGACTTTAAATGGTTTAGGAAATACCAAGTATTTATGCCAGACAAAATGATATTGACCTAGAAACATATTTAGCAATTATGAATAGCTTAGATAAAATGGGGAAAGAATTATTTAAATCTTTACCATATTGCTAAAGATCTTCAGATTATAGCCTACTTATTTTGATTAATTTTATTATCTCTATCTAAACATGATAAACAGATAAAACAATATGCTTGTGAAGCTTATACTGACACTAACAAAATATGTGAAATAAACAGTACAATAAATGCCAAGCACCGGTTTTAATATAATAGGTTTTCATGTGATTTTTCTTAAAATCATCTGGCTTTCCATGGCTCTTTGGGAATTGTTCTTATCATGAGGACATGAATTCTAATGTGTGTTAACAACAGATACTACTAAACTGCACTTCTTTTTGAAATATACACACAAAAAATTTAAAGGCATAGCAATAGTTTTCTTTAAGTGTGATTTTTAGGAAGAGCTAACACCTACTCTCTAACCATCAAAGAAAAAGAACTCCAGGGAAGCCAAAAGGAAATCCATTTTTCAGCCTCAAACAAGGGAGAAACCATCTGTGTTAAATCATAAAACAAATGCACTGAGAGTTTATATCAATATACACATGGGAAGGAGGTTATTTACTCTGTGGAGGAAAAAATCCTCGTTATATTTAATCATGTGAATTTCATGGGCAAGTAGATGTTTTAACATTTTCAAAAAATGCTTAAAATTCTCATCTTAAAGAAATATAATCTGTTCACTATCAGTTAAACTCCTCAAATAGGGCCAAGCTCAGGAACCTCCTTATCTCTATCCCATAATGTTCAGGATAAATTCTGGAAAGGAATATTGAAAATGAGTTATTCAGTTAGTCACATCTTTTCTTGTTAATTCTTTCTCTCTAGTAATCATTCCCATTACAGGTGGTCCCTGTCTTATGCCAGGTTGGTTCAAATTACTTATGATGGTTCAAATTACTAGTTTTTTTATTTTATGTTGTGCAAATGTGATACCACTTGGTAGAAACCGTAGAGCAGATTTTGAATTTGGATCTTTCCCAGGCTGGAGCCATGTAGTGGACCCTCCCTTGTGCTGCTGGGCAGCCGTATCAGCCACAGCTCCCAGTCAGCCATGCCATCACGAGGGTAAACAACCGATATACCTACAACTCTTCTGTACCCATACGGTCATTCTGTTTTTCACTTTCTGTATATTATCAATTACATGAGATATTTAACACTTTATTATAAAATAGGCTTTGTGTTAGATGATTTTACCCAACTGTAGGCAAGTGTTTTGAGCATGTTTAAGGTAGTCTGGGCTAAGCTATGGTGTTTGGGAGGTTAGATATATTAAATGCAGTTTCGACTACAATATTCTCAACTTACAATGGGTTCATTGAGATGTAACCTCAGCATAAGTTGAGGTTGATCTGTACTATTTTTGTAAATTAACGCATTCTGCCTTGAACTCACAAAGGTCCAACACCAGATTAGCTAAAGAAAAATATGCAAAACACTGAAGAAGGTATTCTGGAAGATGTAATTGTTGTTTTTTAATCAGGTTACTGATAAAATTTTGTCTAATAGATAGGTTTGGGTATCTGAACAATACTCAAATAACAAAAACCATTTCTACCTTTGAGTTCAGAATGAGGCCAACCTTGAACTCACCCAAAGGTGTTCATACCTAGAAGTGATAAAGGGCCCTCATTATAACTCCATCACATAGTGGGACATCCAAGGAGAGCTTCCTTACAAAGTCACAAATTGTGTTTCTCTGAAATACTAGACTTGTGATAGAGGGGAAAAAAATAAGAGATAATCTTCTGAAAAGCAATGTAATAGGATTCAAACTAATTTGCTATAGCGTGTAGATGAAGTGACTGACTTTATAACTAATAAGCACTCAAATTGAAGATTCCACATTCACAGGAATTTGTATGATCAATACTTTAATCTATAGTGTTAGCTTAAGTGGGAGTTTTGTTGCATTGGCGAGGGCAGAAATGGTTCTCTAAAAGATTATAAGGTTTAGCTGGAAGGAAGTACTTCCTAGAATTGAAACATTTCTCTAAACAATTTAATGAATAACGAAATTTCTCTCAAAGTTACACCCAACACTAGGAGTAGCCTGTCTTGTATAAAAAGACTAAGAGAAAAATGGAAAGACAGACACACAAAGGAAAATTATAAATTCTGGGAGATTTTATTAAACATGAGCTAAATGTATTTCAAGAATTCTAAATGGGCTGTGTCCTAAGATTCTACATAAATGAATTCTATACCCGTGGTCTACATTGTATTCATCAAACTCTGTTACATGCTGATATGTCTATAAAATATATTCATTCTTTGCATTTAAAACTTCACTCCATCAGAATAACTTTATATTTCTCTACTGGTCTTTATGAATACTTTAATATTCATTTCCATTGTGTAAATGAAAAGCCAGCTTGTCATTTGGTTATATGCAAGATTCATAAAGTTTTATTTCTGAAATAACATCACTTCTAAATTCCCTTCCTCAATGCACTGTTGGCTTCTGTTGAATATCTGACATTCTCTCACATCTTTTTTATGATCTGCAGATGCGAACTTTCTTTACCCACCTTGACAGACAAAAAGTTACACAAACTATCCCAGGGAACTCTTCCTTTTTCAGTCAACACGCAGGCAGCAGCTGCATATTGAGCACCTTCTGGGTAGCTGCTGAGGGTACAGGGCTCAACATACTGACCGTGTGGCTCCCGCCCGTATAGTAGATACTCAAATGAGGGAGACACATCGGAGAGCTGTTGTAATGGACAGCAGGCAGTGAGGAGAACATGTGAAATCGAATTCGTCCAAGGCAGTTTAAACTGAGCTTCCCCCTTACATCCTCCAAATGCAAAGCCACTTTTATTGTCTACAGACATTGAATTAGTGGTTGAAAGAACCAACCATTAAAGTTGAGGCTTTTGTCCTTCATGATATGAATATCTGTTAGATGGCACTCCGATTTGGGGGGAATTTTCTTTCTTAAATGCATTTCTTCAATTTTTTTATTTTAGAAAGGTTTGGGGTAATTCACTAAATGTAACCTCTAAGACTAAAACAAAGGGATGCACACACCTCTCCTCCATTCTCGTCATCGGAACAGACATCAGTAATTGATCTCAGCTTTTGCTATCACAAATCTAAATGTGAAATAATAAGAATGCATTGCCTGGAAGAAGGAAACAGAGGGGATGAACAGGACTGGGAAGAATGGAAGAGTAATGGTAGAGATGGAGGAAGGAGGGATGAGAGCAGCTGCATGATGCAAGAATGCATGAATGAATGTATCTGTGATTCTGTCTACACTGTAAGATACTTCCTTGATTCTAGAAGAATTACAGGGAGAACTGTGAATAAAGCAAAATGAGATACAGCTTAGAAGCTAGGATGGCCCAGGCATGATGAAGAGCTCAGAATAGAAAGGGATTTTACAAAGAGAATGAGAGAAACTTAATAGTCAGGATACTAGATTGAATCATAAAAATTCAATTCTAATGTTAGTATTAACATTTTCCCACTGATATAATATTAAATATTCACTAAGTGATTTTACCTACTTTATCATACTTTGTAGACAAGGATACCAAGTCAACATTTACAAATGATTTGCCCAGAGTCAACAAACAAATAAATGACAAGGTACAGACACAAATTTAGGTCTTTTGATACTATATTCTCTGCCCATTATATAGTGTCAAACTTACAAGAGATAATAAGAAAGGAGGATGATACAGAGGGGACAGTGGTGTGTCAATAGAGATTACCTGGTCTTAATGCCTTTAGTTTTCTTCTTAAAATATTACTCAACTTCTTTCAGCCATATGGAGTATGCATATCTGTTTAATCTCCCATGAAAATAATTACAGTTTTCCCTATCCTTAAAGAAAAAATAAATAAACATTTTTCTTAATCTTTTGAATTTTCCATGCATTAGTAAAATAAGGGGGAATAAAAGGAAGACTTTCTATCCTGAGATGTACATGTCATATGACAATTTCAAAACTTTTACCAATTAAGTTTCCAAAGTAGAAATTTTCCACACACAGCAACACACTGCAGGGTTCCTTGTTCTCTGGTAATCCCACATCATTTATGGAAAATAAATCAGTGCACAACTCTTCCCCATAGTACATGCCCCATGTGGAATTACTTTTATACCGCAGGGTTCAAGAGCGAGCTTATCTCTGTCCTCTTTAGACAGACAAAAGATGCCATGAGTAAAAAAGAAAATGAAAGGAAAAGGAAGGCATTGAAGGAAAATTGAATGGTAGGGTTAGAATAGGATTCTATGCTATCTTTCATCCTTAATTGGTTGAGGAATTTCAGTGGTCTAGGTTTTCAGGGTAACACAGACTGACATTGATTTCATCTATTAATCAATGCTTTAGAATAAGTTCCAAATGACATAGCTAAACTTAAGGAAAGTAAGATGGTAAAAAAAAAAAAAAGAAGAAGCAGAGATGGGAATGAAGGTAGGGGCACTTTGAACAAATACAAACTCTAAAAACAGCAGTCTAGATGGTAGGAGAAAAAAAGGCATTGGTTAACAATAGGTGCATTGGATAACCCCATGCCTTAAATTTGGAATAAGGTTGCTATACATTTCAAGAGAGTGGAGGATTGGAGAGCAGTATTTCTGTAGAAAATGATTTGCATTAATTTTTACATGTTTCCTTATATCACAATAATTTCACAATTGACAATGATAACCATGACAAATTCTTAATACAAGAGTAAAGCATGTTTATTGTAGAAAACATGAAAAATATTTAAATGTCTCTTTGTTGAAATACACATTGGCTTTGGGACAGTCTCAGTGGTTTTGAGTTGTCAGAAATTTTAAGATGGCAGAGCACAACCTTTTGCCATATTTCATGCATGTAGTAGTAAGTTCTCGGTATCAACTAAGAATTTGGTTAAAAGCATGGATTTGGAGTCAGACTCAGGGGTAAATCTGACTTTTCTTCAACAGCTACATGATGATCCTACAGAAGTTAGTTAACTCCGTGAGACTTCATTTCCTCATTTCTTTTAGGGAGAACAACTGTATCCATTTCCCAGATTTGTTAAAAGGTTAAATGAGATAATGTATCCAAAATGCCTAGCTCAAACCTCTGTACATTTGATCAGGGAAGATTTCCAGGATCTACCTGAGGTGTTCACCTATTTCCCCTCTCTTCACCCATCCCACTCCCAATCTCAGTCAATAAGCTTCGGCCAGACTTATCTTCTTCTTCTTCTTCTTTTTTTTTTTTTTTTAAGATTTTATTTTAATTTATTTGTCAGAGAGAGAGAGCACAAGCAGGGGGAGCAGCAGGTAGAGGGAGAAGCAGGCTGCCCCCTGAACAGGGAGCCCGACGCAGGACTTGATCCCAGGACCCTGGGATCATGACCTGAGCCGAAGGCAGACGCTTAACTGACTGAGCCACCCAGGCTGTACCCAGACTCATCTTCTTTCTGAGCTTTTCTGACACTGGCTTTTTGCTCTCTTTGTGGAAATCTTGTTTTCTGGATCTTTGCATAGCTGGCTCTTCTCCTTCACTCAAGTCTCAGATGGAATTTCATCTCAAAAGAGATTCTTTCTCCCATCCTGCTCCTTAGAGGAGCTCTCTTCCCTCTGCTGTCCATCCTGAATCACATTGACCTGTGCTGTTTTCCCTACTGCACCCATCATTATCTCTAATTTTTATGTATCTATCTGTCTTCATGCCTACTGTCTATCATTCTATAGCAGAATATATGCCCCATACAAGTGGCGACCTCATCTGTCTTGCCTAATATTGTAGCACACTTGGCAGAGACTGACTTCATGCTCACAGAATATGTTTTCTCTTTTCCAAGAAACGTGGCCACGTTTCCCAGCAGTCCTTGCAACCAGCAAGACAACAGGGCTGAGTCCCAGAGAATGGAATGTGGTGGCAGTGATGTGTGCCCCTTCAATGCTGGATCTGCAAAGACTTGCCAGTTGCAATTCTCTAGTCTCTCTCCTATCTTTGCAAGTTGGATGAAGAGGGTACTGGAGATGAGTCCAAGACTCTAGGGGATTGCAAAGTTGGGAGGTATAATGAAACCAGCACCCTAATCAGCGTGGAAGATCTTCACATGAATAAGAAATACGTTTCTCTGTTGTTCATGAGATTTGGTTATTTCTTTGTTACAGTAACCAGCCATATGAATACCTGAGCAAACATACTCCAGGACCTGGAATACTGCCTGACACATAGTAGGTGTTATGAGCTGAATGTCTGTGTCCCCTCAAAAATTCTTATGTTAAATCCCCAGCCCCCAAAGTGATGGTATTCAGAGATGGGGAGTTAGGGACATAATTAGGTAGTAAAATCATGAGGGTAGGACCCTTATGATGGGATTCATGTCCTTATAAAAAGAGGAAGAGAGGTGTCTCCCCTCACCCCACGTCTCTCTCTCCCTCCCTGAGCAGGCACTGAGGAAAGGCCATATGAGCACACAGAATCTGGCTGTCTGCAAGCCAGGAAGAAGGCTCTCACTAGAACCCTATCATGCTGGCACCCCGGTCTCAGACTTCCAGTCTCCTGAACTGTGAGAAATAAATTTCTGTTGTTTAAACCAGTCTATGGTATTTTTTTATATCTGCCTAAGCTAAAGCTGTAGGTACTCAATAAATATGTAATAAGTATTGGTTAAATAAGAAAAATAATTAAATCGGTGGCATTATGTCCCATCCTATATCAAGTCTCCGTCCCTAAACTATATTCGTTCAAAGTGGGTCAAAGAAGAAATCACTCTCTGCAGGAAGCAGTTCTATTCAGATGATGCTGGAAGCTCTCCGAGGGGTACACATTGGTAGAGGTTAGGGAAACTGCACCTCCTGGGCTTAGGGGTTTAGTGAATATTAACATAAAAAAGAAAATAAAGTGATTTTGGTGTACAGTGTTACTCATTCCCTGCACTGACATTTCCTGTTTGGGATCATAAAGGGAATATGAAGGACTCATAAAACCCTAAATGAATTGTGCCATAAATGTTAACTGCCACTGATAGCATGCTGAACGCTACGCCAATGCAGTTCTGCTAAGGGTAACCCTCTGCTCTGATACCTGAGAGTGAAAGCAAAGCCAATGTCAGGTCCCAGCGTGGCGTTAAATAGGAACCTCTCCCCCCAACACAGTTACCTTTTTATGCATGTCTGTCAGGAAGAACTCTGCCAACAAAAAGTTATATCTGTTTAAACAAGATAAGCACTCCCCATCCTGAAGAGAATGCTTCACAAAATATTCCTATGCATCATAATTATTAAATCCCAAAACTGACAATTATTAGCCTTCAATATATTACTTTTCTTTTTTTTTTAAAGGTTTTATTTATTTATTTGAGAGAGAGAGAGCACAGAGTGAGAGTGAGAGGGAGAAGCAGACTCCCCACTGAGCAGGGAGCCCGACGTGGGGCTCGATCCCAGGACCCCGAGATCATGACCCGAGCTGAAGGCAGACACATAACCCACTGAGCCACCCAGGCGCCCCAATATGTTACCTTTCAAGTTGAGCCAAATATCCAAATATGTGACCACTGAAGTTCATCCCACTTACCCTTAGGCCCTGATAACAACACCTTTTGGGAGATTTAAGGGACTCAACATCTCGATTTAAGAAGTGGAAGGTTGTGAGCTTTAGGTCTATATTATAATACATGCAAACTAATAATCAAGGACAACAGTTGATTCCATTAAAAAAGAGTGGTTTTGGGACGCCTGGGTGGCTCAGCCGGTTAAGCTCCTGCCTTCATCTCAGGGACCTGGGATGGAGTCCTGCATCGGCCTCCTTGCTCAGTGGGGAGCCTGCTTCTCCCTCTCCCTCTGCCGCTCCCCCCGCTTGTGCTCTGTCTCTCTGACAAATAAATAAATAAAATCTTAAAAAAAAGAGTGGTTTTTTACAGGAGTGGTTTGGAGTCGACTTGTTAAGTTATGTACCATCTTTGTTTTTTAGCCTTTTCTACAGATGCCTTTAAGAACTTGTATTATTTGTAGTACCATTTGAACTAAAAGAACTCTAGTAATTGTGATCAGTGGAGTGTTTGCCTCTGCAGATTGAGTATAGGCATCCAGGCCATTCCGAGTTGGCAAACTGGCTCCACAATCCCTATGCTGAATTACTGCCAAATATCCTGGCATTTGAACCCCTCAGATGCGATCATTAAGCTTTAGAATAGTCATCCCTTTTTATGTGCCATTGTAGAATTGGAAAAAGGCAAGTACCAAGGTTTTAATTTTTAAGGAATATTTTATGATGAGAAAGTATAAAGCATATATGCCAATGCCTGTGTCCCCAGCAGCCAGGGTCAGAAACGGAATCCTACAGGGAACGTTGAGGTACCCATGTACCATCCCAAATGTCCCCTCTCAGTCTGAACTTGGTAACTTGCTTGGGTTTCACTTATGCTTTTGTTATGTTTTGTCACTAACATTTAAAAATATTTTTACTAAAAGCTTATGCTCTGGACCGGGAATAGAACTCTGAATGTATGACACCTGTGAAAAGAGCTTTTGCAGTCATAAACTAATCAGCATTTTCTAGTGTTTTATTTTGCTTAGTTTACATCTGTTGATTTGAAAGTATCTAACATGTAATGGATCAGAAAATAGAACACTGGGGAAAGTGTTTTGGAAATCTCTTCTGACTTTAAAACACCAAAACTAAAAAGATTTCAAGCAACAAACCCAGACAAATCTGTTCATTTTTAGCATCGTTATGTTTGTGATTTTTTAGATTAAATACAAATAGACACAAAAACACCAATTTGCAGTGATATGAATATAATTCTATTGCTTTTATGATGAAGTGCAATGCAGTAAATGGCAAACCTTTCTTCAGGTACACTGCTTTATATTTTCATTCTACTTTTGTTCATGGAAGGTGCTAAATTATTTTAAAAATATATAAATGGTTGATAAACACTTGAAAAGATTGTTGGCTTCTGCAGTGCTGAGAGAAATACAAATTAAAACAACAGCATACCATTTTGACCCAGGTTAACAAAAGTCTAATTGACTGATAGTATCCAATACAGACTAAACTATGGTAAAACATATCTTTATCAACATTGGCAGGAAGGCAACCTTACAACTACTGTAAAAATTTTAAATGAAAATATCATTAGTCAAAGCAATTGTATTTCTCTGAACAGGACTAAAAAAAAAATCTCACAAATATATAAGGAAATACATATGCATACATACACACACACACACACATATATATTTATACATATTTACTCTATCATTGTGATAATAAAGAACAACTGGAGACCATCTAAATGGCCCCCAATAAGGGAAGATTTACATTCTTCATTATAAAGCCACATTATTATATTTTATGTAACAATTAAAAGGAAGATAGATTTCTATGTTTCTAGCAAGGAAAGGATGCTTGGGATATATTGCTAAGTGAAAAAAAAGGAAGTTCCAGAATAGTGAGCGTAATGGGCCTCCATCTCTGTTAAGCCCTATTTTGGCCTAGACTGAGTTCTTTCAAGGTAACATTGTATTTCTTCCAAAGAAATTCCTCGATACATTTGTCTGGGGTGAATTCTGAGGTCCCAAAGGTGTTACATAGCTGTTACAGAGAAAGAAGAGAGAAACAGGAGATAGAGTAGGATTTATGGCAATACCCTGCACTGAATTGTATAACCCCTCTTCATCATCCCACAAATTTCCAACACAAAAATCTTAAAAGGATTATTGAGGGTAAGTTTCTTATAAAAAGGAAAAAAAAAATGTCTTCTTTGTTCTGGTTATCCAAGAGAGGCATAGAGAGAGGAGACTCAGCCATCATCCTTCTGGTAAAGCCACAGGCCTATGGTAGAAAAAAGAACTTCTCAACACACAAAAAGCATTACCCATTAAAAAAATTGATTAATTTTGCTACATCCAATTAAGATATTGTTCATCCAGACATTTCTCCAAAGAAGACATACAGATGGCCAACAGACACAGGCAAAAATGCTCAACATCACTCGTAATCAGGGAAATGCAAATCAAAACCACAAAGAGATATCACCTTGTACCTGTCAGAATGGCTAAAATAAAAAATACAAGAAATAACAAGTGTTGGTGAGGATGTAGAAAAAAAGGAACCCTCACGCACTGTTGGTGGGAAAACTAACTGGTATAGCCACTGTGGAACAGTATGGAGGTTCCTCAAAAAATTAAAAATAGAATTAACATATGATCCAGTATTTCCACTAATAGGTATTTACAAAAAATATTAAAAACACTAAATTGAGAGGTGCCTGGGTGGCTCCGTTGTTAAGCATCAGCCTTCGGCTCAGGTCATGATCCCAGGGTCCTTGGATCCAGCCCCGCATCTGGTTCCCTGCTCAGCGGGGAGCCTGCTTCTGCCCCTCCCCCTCCCCCTGCTTGGGTTCCCTCTCTCGCTGTCTCTCTCTCTGTCAAATAAATAAATAAAATCTTTTAAAAAACGTATCCCTATGTTTATTGCAGCATGATTTACAATAGCCAAATTATAGAAACAACCAGTGTCCAACAATAAATGAATGGATAAAGAAGATGCAGTGTGTGTACACACACACACACACACACACACAATGGAATCTTACTCAACCATAAAAAAAGAATAAAATCTTGCCATTTGCATCAACATGGGTGGATCTACAGAGTATAATGCTAAGTGAAATAAGCCAGTCAGAGGAAGACAAATACTATATGATTTCACTCATATGTGGAATTTAAGAAACAAAACAAATGAAGAAAAAAAGAGACAAAAAAAAAAACTGACTAAAGAGAACACCAAACATGAACAAATTAATGGTTACCAGAGGGGAGGTGGGGGGATGGGTTAAATAGGTGAAGGGGATTAAGAGGATACATTTATTGTGATAAGCACTGAATTATGTGTAGAATTGTTGAATCATTATATTGTATACCTAAAACTAAGATAACACTGTATATTAATTATATTGGAAGTTAAAAAAATAAAAAAGAATATTGTTCATCAAAAGAAATCATAAAAAATGAAATAAAATTGAGGGGCACCTGGGTGGCTCAGTAGGTTAAACATCTGCTTTCGGCTCAGGTCATGATCTCAGGGTTCTGGGATGGAGCCCCATGTCGGGCTCCCTGTTCGGTGGGAAGTCTGCTTCTCCCTCTCCCTCTGCCCCTTTCCTCTGCTCCCAACCCCACCCCAGAGTGTGCACTCTCTCTCTCTCTCAAATAAATGAATAAAATCTTAAAAAAAAAAAAAACTGAGAGAAGGTATTTGCTATATACAGAACTGTCAAAGATTATTATCCAGCTGTATAAAGCAACTCTACAAATAAGAAGGAAAAAGACAGAGAAATGAAGAGAAGATAGTGCAGGCATTTCACAGAAGAAATACGAGGGACATATGCTTAACTGTAAGTTGTGGTACAGCCACAATCTGGCATTGCCTAAGCAATCTGAATACACCACACCCTACCACCCAGCAATTCCACTCCTGGGCATAAGCAACATGTGTACCATGCGTCAGGAACTCAGCAGCATTGCTCATTGTAATAAAAACAAGAAACAGCCCACATAGTCAGCAACATTAAAATGGATAAATCACCTGTGGTACATTCAAACAATTTCATAATACAACAGTAAAACTAGATGAACTATAGCTAATCACATTATAATGGATGCATCTCAAAAACATAGCGTTGAACAAAAACAAAATACAGATTTGCAAAATACATATAGTATGTTTTTCATTTTGATGATGTTTAAGTACCTGTATATAGTAAAGCTATGAAGAAAGGCAAGGAAATGCTCAAAATGAAAGGGTGGATTATAGTTCTCTCAGGGAGTTAGGAAGGAGATGCATTCAAAGGACATGTGGGAGTTGCAGAAGTATCTGTAAAGTTCCATTTCTGAAGCCACCTGTTGGATTTAAAGGTGCATATTCTGTTATATTTTTGTTATTATTTCTCTATTATTTGTATTTAAATACACATCTAAGTTTGAAGAGCTCCTGAAGGAGAATAGGCACCCACAACCAAAAACATCTGGAAAGATAAACGACTATCCTCTGAGGCTAGGAAAGGGGGACCCTGGAACTTTCACTTTAATGTATATTCGACAAGTTTGAATGTTAATCCCAAAAGAAGGTGCATTAATTTTCTAATTGAAAAGAAAAGACCCAGCCTTAATGGGTCTTTGCGCAGTAA
Organism: Neomonachus schauinslandi; assembly: GCF_002201575.2. Taxonomy (NCBI): domain Eukaryota; kingdom Metazoa; phylum Chordata; class Mammalia; order Carnivora; family Phocidae; genus Neomonachus; species Neomonachus schauinslandi. The sequence continues at coordinate 141,116,909 of NC_058403.1, read as the reverse complement.
CAATTATAAAGCCCCTCCAGTGAGCCTAGCGGGTACACTGATGTCATTCTAGTTCACTGCTTGCAGTCCCTGCAAAGCTTGGCCTTAAGAGGCAGCCATCAAAAGTTTCTTCGGGAGTGCCTGGGTGGCTCAGTCGTTAAGCATCTGCCTTCAGCTCAGGTCATTTAAAAAAAAAAAAAAAAAGTTTCTTCGTACAATTGATTGATAAAACCTGCCTTCCTGGGGCACCTGGGAGGCTCCTGTCAGTTAAGCCTCTGACTTTTTTTTTTTGAGATTTTATTTATTTGTTTGACAGAGAGAGACACAGCGAGAGAGGGAACACAAGCAGGGGGAGTGAGAGAGGGAGAAGCAGGCTTCCCACTGAGCAGGGAGCCTGATGCAGGGCTCGATCCCAGCATTCTAGGATAATGACCTGAGCCTAAGGCAGACGCTTAATGACTGAGCCACCCAGGTGCCCCAAGCCTGTGAATCTTGGTTTCGACTCAGTTCATGATCTCAGGGTCGTGAGATCAAGCCCCATGTCAGGCTCCCCTGTCAGTGTCAATGGGGACTCTCCTTGAGATTCTCTCCCTCTCCCTCCCCCACCCCATCACCCACTACCGCTCTTGCATTCTCTCTCTCTCTCAAATAAATAAATAAACTTTAAAAAAAATCCACCTTCCCTAACAGGGTGAGGGGAGCTCATTGGAAGCATTTTTGCTTTTCAGCTTAAAATTATTTATTTTTTCTTTTCAAAAGGGACTCATTACAATGGAAGCATATTTTGCCTTTTTTTTTCTCCCAGAGACTCAGCAAGTTTATGTTTAGGAGGCTTCACTCACATAGATAACAGACAAATCTGGTAATTTATGTCAGTCTTAGCATTTAGAACAGCACCAATAGTAAACCAAAACCTTTCCTTCTTGTGTGCCTTTTGTAACAACGATGCCACTTTCCCCCCACCCCTTATCATCTTTAAATTCTTCTCATGTATCAGATTCCTTATTTAAAAGAAGTTTAATCTCACCCCAGTGGTCATAACCAAATTGTGCAAGATGTCATGTGACCCACTAAAGTCTTTGAAAATAGTTTTATATCTATAAGGTAATACTTTCTGATGATTTTAAAATTTATTGATGATTTTTAAATTAAATGGTATAGGGCACTTGATCAATTTTAATGTTAATTTTTAAAAATTATCAAGGGATTTTTAAAAAATCAAACATAAAAAACCAAGAACTGTCAGAGTTAGGACTGAGCAGCAGGAGATCCTGCCTGGAGTTCCAAGGAGTCTTAGAAAATCCAAGCTTCCCAGCACAGAAGATGTGGACTAAGCTGGATGGGTGGCTGAATCTATTTCCCAAAACATCTGTTCTGGATACTCAGAATTAAGTAGTTTCAAGCCATGCATTATTGAGATGAGACAAGGGACTATCAGAAAACAGGAAAGGGGGGTGCCTGGGTGGCTCAGTCAGTTAAGCATCTGCCTTTGGCTCAGGGCATGATGCCAGGGTCCTGGGATGGAGTCCCACATGGGGCTCCTTGCTTGGTGGGGAGTCTGCTTCTCCCTCTCCTTCTGCCCCTCCCCCAACTTGTTCTCTCTCTCTCTCTCTCTGTTAAGTAAATAAATAAAATCTTAAAGAAAGAAAGGAAGGAAGGAAGGAAGGAAGGAAGGAAGGAAGAAGAAAGAAAGAAAGAAAGAAAGAAAGAAAGAAAGAAAGAAAGAAAGAAAGAAAGAAAGAAAGAAAGAAAGAAAACAGGAAAGGAGACCATCGTGGCTAGGAATCAAATAAAGGGCATGAAATGTGCCAGAGGAAACTCCAGCTCTTCAAACCATGTGAGAAAAATAAAGGTGAGAAGAGAGAAACAGAACAGTATTCTCATTTTTATATGGAAAACATTGTCTTTGGGGAGAAAACCACGTGAAACAAACATGGTGATCTTAGGCCTCATTAGAAATGCCAACTGTGGGCAAACTTATAATGCTTTCTAGTCTTGGTCTACTAAAGCAAGGATGTCAACAGCAACGTATGGAGAAAAGTTGAAATTTCCAGGCAGACACAAATGTCTCCATGTACCTGAGGGGCTCTCAATAATTTGAATCTTGAGTCCCAAGGTCTTAAAAAAAGGTGCCATCCAAATACTGCAAATTGGAAGTCTGTAAGCCTTCTCTAATGATCCAAATTAAAATTGATTTCTTTCCTAATATAGCTTCTATCTCTTAAGTGATTTATAAAGGATAAACTTGTGTTAAACAGCTTTATGTGTATTATCTCATTAACTTTTCACAATGACCTCAGGAAGTAGCTTATTATTTTCCTACTTTACAGAGAGGAAAGACAGAAAGAGCCTATCTCCTTGAGAATGCTGATCCACAGCACCACCAAACTTGGAAATATCTGTTGTTCTAGTTACCATTGCTGAGTAAGAAACTATCCCAGGTTTAGTGATAATACCACAACCATTTCATAGGCTCACGGTTCTGAGGGTCAGGAATTTGGAGCGAACACAGTGGGAACAGTTTGTTTCTATTCTCCCATGTCCCAGGCATTAACTGGGGAGACACAAATATCTTGAAGTAACTCAAGCAGCTAGAGAGTGGAGTCATCTGGAGGCTTCTTCACTCACAAATCAGGCACGTGGGCTGAGAAGACTCGAAAGCTGGGCTCTGCTGAAACTATTGACCAGAGCACCTGCACGAGGCCTCTCCACTCCACGTGGTTGGCTTTCCTCACCACACATCGGCTGGGTTCAGAAAGGGAGTGTCCTGACGGCAATCAGAAACTAAGCTTTCCAAGAGAGCCAGAGAGAAGCTACATGACCTTTTCTGACCTTGATCCGGAAGTCATGCAGCATCACTTCCACCAGACAGTATGGGGTTGAAGTGAGTCCCAAAGGCTAGGCAGTCTGAAGAGGAGGGTGGAAGAATGGCAAAGTCACACTGCAGAAAAGCATGGGTCGAATGGGTGGTATTATTGTGGCCATATTGGCAAATGTAAATGGGCACCTCTACACTTAGACTTTTTATTAAGACGGTTAATATTCATCTATCTTTTTGAAGCCACTGTTAGTAGTTAGATATTATGTTTTCTGCAGCAAAAGAAACCCAAGTGATAATGTTCCTAACCCCAGCTTCAATAATGGTAATGTTATTATCTGCTTTGTATATTTAGTCTTGTAGGAGAGATTGTGTGTATGTGTATGCGTGTGTGTGTGGTGGGGTGGAGGGGGGTGATAGCCTTAGAATTGATATAATCTGAAAGAGATACAGATGTACAGAGATATATAATCTCTCGGCCTTTGGAGAATCTAGGCAAGAATTGGAGCAGCCAGAGTTCTGAGCTGTGAGCAGCTTCTTTCAGTGTAAGCAGTCTCCACGGTACAAAAAAACAAAGTTTGGAAAAAAATTACCATTGAGTAGTGGTCTTCAAACTCTGTTCACATGTTCCTAGAATAATTTTGAAAAATTACATACCCTCTTTCCCATTTCTAGGTTATCTAAAAATTTGGTTATGAGTTCAAATAATTGCAAAGGATGTAAGTTCCAGACCAGGATACGCTATTCTTCTGCCTTAGCACACAGATCTACGTACAGCTGGGAAAGCCTGGAAGCCCCATGGTTTATGGTGCCTGATTAATCATTACATGAGGCGTCTCCTTTGTTGGTGCCCCTCTGGGAAGTTTTCACACCCTGAGGCAATAGACCAAAGTAAGATTTATGTGCAAGGAATATGATTTCTTTTGTAAGAGGCTGTGGTAAGGAAACCATATATTTTCTAATCCTGAACATTTTTTTGACAATAAAAAGGGACACTATTAACTACTCTAAGAAATAAGCATTAACCAAGAAAACCGGGATATATGGTGACCCTAGCTATTAGAACCCTAGGAAGCAAATCAGTTTACAAAAGAGAATTCCTGGAAGCTGAAGATCTGGTCATTATTTCACTGAAAACTGCCCATTTTCAGTACTCCTTGAAAAATTTTCCATAGCCCCAAAAAGTTTGTATAGCTCTATTATTAAGCTAGCGTCCAGCCAACCAGTTGCCAAAGTACTGAAACATCACCAAGCATGTTAGTAAATAGAGTAACAATAATTGGAATAGCCAATCAAAATAATCAATAATCTAAATCCCAGCATTTGTGTTTCACTTCAGAAACCACAAGCAGGCAAACTGTGATTCCAAGGCATCCTTGTGGAATGGATATTGGACACAGAGCTTGGGAATCTGTTACGGGGGACTTGCTATTTATTTCCAAAGTTGGTGGGTAGCATTGAAGCATAAATATCCTTATATAGCAGAAATGAGACTTGCCACTTCTTCAAATGTCTTCTTCAAGCTTCCAAAAGAAATGCCTGTCCTTCCCCATGGGGGAGAAGTAGGGTCTGGGCTTAGGAAGCAGATAGTAAGGTGACTGGGTGCCATGGATACACAGTTGTCATGGACATAGACAGCAAATGCCTTCATTGTGGAATAATGTCCCCTCTGATAGGTTTTTGAGACCTTGTTTTATTTGACAACTTAACTCCTGAAGGAAGGCAGCTGGCCCTGTGCTTTATAAACAAGTTTCCTGAGAGGGAATCTCCCAGAAACCTATTCAAGGATGAACACCGAGAGTCCTCTAGCAAGATGGTGCTGTGTCTCCACCCTGTCTTGCACCAAGCTGCACACTCTTCCTCCTCTACCTGACTGCTCTCTTTTTGAAAGAGAGACAGGGTCTAGAAGCTTCCACTACCTCCAGGCAGCATCAACCTCTGAGCACACTCCTATTACTTTTTTATGCTTTCTCTTCTTTTCTTCAGCTCTTTCTTCTTTGTCTCCATTAGTAACTGGGCTCTCCCTGGTCACTGCCTCGTGGTTGGCACAAGTGGTCTCCTAATTAGCCTCAATGGGGCCACAAAAGCATAGTGTGCTTCCTCATCAGAGAAAAAGAAAACAATATACAGGCTCCTGGCCTCAATAGTGAAGACCAGATCATTGCCATCTACTTTTCATCTTTCCCCACTTCCCCCCCTCCCTCTCTGCATCTCCCTGGTATCACCCAAATGATAACATCATTTCAGGTGAGAAGAAGAAGTACAAGTGAGGAGCAGATGCAGGGAGAGTAGAGAGCTAGTACAAAGGGCAGCCCAATGAATCCCTTTCTTTTATGATTAATGTGATTGCTTAATGGTTATCAATTCATAGGAAGTTGTGGGCGATGTGATGTAATTCCCCACACCGAGTCAGGAAGCAAACAGAATTATCATTTAATAATAATGCTGATGAAAGTATTGAATGGAAGACCAAAACCAGCACACCAGTCAATATAATATTTGGAAATTATTAGAATGATTTTATGAATGAAATGTATTACAAATAATACGCATAGGTAAGAAATTTACATGATATATCATTAACTGCCTTAGACAATAAAAAGAGTATGGTCTATTCAATATTTGACTTCTATTATCAGTTATATGACTGCACTACTTGAATATTTTCAACATTACATTTTACCATTTTATATCCAACGTTAAAGAAACCATCCTAGATGCCTGGACATGGTTTCTTCATTTGCATGGTTTCTTCATTTACTAGTGCAGGGGATTAAACATTAGTAGAGTTTTAATAACCTTGTATTCACATTTTCTTTTAACATATGTATTGCAGTGATTATCAAGGGGATAGTTATCACCTCATTTTAGAAGGAGAAAAACAGTGGGTTTCAGAAAAATCACACGTTAGTGAATGTGAATAATTATGAATTGCCATAGGGTACCCATTTCAGTCTTCTGTCACTCAAAGAACCCCTCTCACATTATCTCTCTCAGTGAGAAGTCTCATCCATTTCAGGAAGCTCTAAATGATTACCTAATGGCTCAGAAGGTAGCCGTTACTCACTGGATATTATGATTGCGGTAGGCTGAATAATAAATAATCCACCCAGATGTCCACAACCTAATCCCAGGAACCTATGAGTGTTCCTTTATATGGCAAAAGGAACTTTGCAGATGTTATCAAGTTAAGGATCTTCAGATGTGGAAATTATCCTGGATTTTGTGGGTGGGCCCTTAAATGTAACCACAAGTGTCCTTATAAGAGAGAGGCAGAGAGAGAGGTGACTACAGAGAAGACAGTGTGAAGCTAGAGCAGAAATAGAGTTGAAGATGCTTTGCTGCTGGCCTTGAAGATGAAAAAAGGGCCCATGAGCCAAAGTATGCAAGGAAAGTAGCTCTAGAAGCTATAAAAGGCAAGAAACAGACTCTCCACTGGACGCTCCTTTGACACCTTGATCTCAGCTCAGTGAAACCCATTTCAGACTTCCAACCTCAAGAACTGCAAAAGAGCAAATGTGTATTGTTTTAAGCTGACAAGTTTGTGGTCATTTGTTATAGCAGCCACAGGAAACTAATACACTGATGTACAATAGGACTCAGAAAATCCTTCCTTGGTCAGGAAGAAGCAGAACTCTTCTGAAATTCTATTAGCTGCTGACTTCAAGTTAACCAACCAGACACTCGTGCGGTATCAGGATTCCTTAGTAGCAAGGGAATGGAAGAGAAGTGGAGCTACGTGAGTCACATCTACTAACTACACAAACATCACATTGGCTGACACACTTTAACCCCAGGAAATCAGCTAGAGACCGGGAAATCTTCAATCAAACTAGTCACTCAGAGGAAAGGGCCAGAATTTCACCAGGCAAGCTGAGCATTTATAGCTTCATTAAAGGCTACTAAATTATATGACTCAAGAAAATCACTGGCAATTTATTCGGACAAGAAATGTTTCTGTGGTTTTTACCACAAAACCTCAGTGGATCTTACACTGCATGACTACGGAATCTACTCTCACTTTTTGGAGGCCAAAATATCTTTCTAGTTCTTTGGCTTTCAATATGGACCTAAGTAAAAATTATGAGGTAGTCAGCATTTCTGGATGTTGTCAATATAAGCTGTCAGTGACCCTGTACAGAACCTCTGGTTCATTTTCAGATGATACAACTCCTTTTTCAAGATGGTAGAAGACCTGGGGCGCCTGGGTGGCTCAGTCAGTTAAGCAGCTGCCTTCAGCTCAGTTCATGATCTCAGGGTCCTGGGATCAAGCCCCGCATCAGGCTTCCTGCTCAGCGGGGAGTCTGCTTCTCCCTCTCCCTCTGCCTGCCGCTCCCCTTTCTTGTGCTCTCTGCTCTCTCTCTCGCTGACAAATAAATTAATTAATTAAATCTTAAAAAAAAAGATGGTAGAAGAGCTAAATGGTCCCTGTTCTTGGAGTCAAGAATTTAATGCCATCTGATCAGGCATGGGAAGAAAATCTGAAAGAAAAGTTTAAATACTGGAATAATGGAAGAATGTCAAGTAGGCCTTAACACAGATCCTTAGAGTATCTTCAAATCAGAAGTACAACACGCACAACAAATTTTTTTAAAGAATTTTCTACTTTCCACACCTGACTCACTTTACTCACAGTGGTGTGACAAAAGAAAGTATCAGTTTCTGGATTTTATTTTATTTTTTTTAAGATTTTATATATTTATTTGAGAGAGAGAAAGAGAGAGAGAGCACGAGCTGGGTGAGAGGCTGAGGGAGAAGCAGACTCCCCAGTGAGCAGGGAGCCAGACACCTGGCTCAATCCCAGGACCCCAGGATCATGACCTGAGCCGAAGGCAGTCGCTTAACCGACTGAGCCACCCAGGCGCCCCTCAGTTTCTGGATTTTAAAGCACAGAAACTAGGTAGACATGCTGCAATGATCCCAGTGGTTTCTAAGACGGGGCCACACCTATTCTTCATTCATTAGTCCCCCCAGAACTAAAATGGAGTATTTTATACATACAAGTACTTCTCTGAAGAGTAACATGTACATTTAAATTAAATGATTGCAAGGAGTTCTATCAGGGCTATAATCACTGTCCTCAGCATATAAATAAAGACACGGGACTCAATGGCAAGGAACAATAAACTACAGTGGATGAGAATACTGGTTGGAAGCTAAACAGCCAACGTTTGACTCTCAGGTCCCACTACTAGCTGTGTAACTCTGGGCAAGATTCTCAATTTTTCTGAGCTTCACTTCACTAATCTTTGAAATGATGATAATAGTACCTACTACCTAGGGCTATTTTGAACATATATACCTATGTAATACCTATAAAGGTGCTCAGTGCAGAACTTAGAAAATATTCAGTATTCAATAAATATCAACTACCTTTACATGACCTTGAGGCCAATAAGAATACGATTTGAAGTATTTCATTAAATTATAATTTGTCATAATCTGGCTTGACAAATAATGACTGAAGGGAAAAGATAATGAGACATTTTAAATATGGAACTGGTTACTGAAGGAAATTTTATTGCCAAACACATGCAACTTGTTTTTTATTATGAAAACAAGTTGCATATATTTTGAACATCAAATGGATCAAAGGATATACAAGAAAAAGTTAATCTTCCTCTTACTGCAGAACTTTGCTTACATTCTACAGAAGTAACCACAGATATATGCATGCACGTGCATGTGCATTTGTGTGTGTGTGTGTGTGTAAAATACTATCCTAATTTGACTCCCAGATTTCCTTCTTGTTCCTCTACCAGAACTTTTTCACCCAGTAGCCTGAGTGAATCCTAAAACAATTAAATCATGTCATATAATTTTCCTTGCTTAAAATACTCCAATAGCCCATTGTATTTAAATAAAATAAAAACTCCTTACTCTGGATTACAAAGTGCTACATACTTGGGTCCCAGTCTGTCTTTCTAACCTTATCTCCCTCTGTTTGCTTCCAACTAAGCTCCAGAAACACTGGCTTTCCCTCTGTGTCTATGATGAACATTTGGGCTCATTCCCACCTCACGACCTTCACACTCTCTCCTCTACCTGGAACGCTCTTCATCTTGAACTATACATAGTTATGTCTCTTTTTCATTCAGATCTCAGATAAAACCTGTCCTCCCAATTCAGGACATGGCTGACTCTACAACTCAAGTAGTCACTCGTTATTCTTTATCATTTCAACCTATTTTGAGTCTTTGTGTAACATCTAACACCATTCTATATTTTTATTTGTTTGCTTATTTTTATTTATTCATATGTTTAGTTTAGGTAATTGCTAGCTTCTCTCTTTCCTAGAATGGAAGCTCCATGACAGCAAGACTTGGGCCTGTTCACTCCTGGGCCTCTTTGCCTAGAAGGATGCTGAAAAATAATATGTGTTTAATAATGTTTCATACATTTTTGTTGACAGTTAATGAGGGCTATTTAGGTTCCTTTACCAAGTAATTTCAAAAATCTGGCTACATTGTCCTAGCACAACCATCTTTGTACATGTCCAATCAAGTGCCAAAAGTTTAATTACTGATTCAAAGGTATATGCAATTTAAATTTTGATTGTTATTTCCAAATCACCTTTTAACAAAGTTATGCCAATTTACATTTTGAGTGGGTTCCTTGAATCTTCTTTTAAGTGACTTTATGACATGATATTTGAGATATGTTCTCTCAATTTAGAAGCTCAGGACACTTTATAATTTTATAACTTTGAAATGCAAACAGGATAGCCCAAGTGCAGATGTCCATAGAGGACCTTTGGAATGGCTAGAGAACCCGCATCTATAGTTATTGACAATTAGACGAGTTACTATGAGAAGCATGCATGACTCCCTTTCAAAAGTCTCTCATTTACCCAAGAGTCTTATGTCTGAATTTTTAGCAGTAAACAGAGGTTTACTAATCAACATGCATCATAATCTTTTCCAAGTATACAAGTATAATTTATGATAACAAGAATCTTAGTTTATGAGGATTGAATGGAGACACAGAAAACCATAATGGCAGAAACAGGTCCTTATTCTAAAAGGTTCTCAAATTCCACGAGTTCATTTCTCCCCACCAAAGGCTTGTTTATCTTAGCCTTTGAGTCATCTATACCAACAAGCTCAGATTCTGTGTAGTACTAACTGGAAAATACCCTACTGATGCATGTATATCTGTATGTTCACATTTGTTTAAACTACATCAACAAGGCCATTGAGAGAAGTGGGGACACACATTTATACACATACATTAAACTACATCAACAAGGCCATTGACTCCTCCCTGACATTTTGAAAGACACCCTCTCCCAGTGCAAAATCAACCAACTAAAGCCATAAGCAACAGCCAGAAGGGAGCCAGAAAACAAAACCATAGACATACAGACATTCAGCCCCCACACGAACACCATCCCAAAAATTCTGCCGACCTACTTTGCGCAGAAATATCTTTAAATGAAACATCAATTTTCAGCAAAGATCATCCAAATTTCAGCAAAGATCATCCAAACACCTGTCATTTAAGCACGTAAGATGTTCTCTATAGCTCATCTCTTATACTCAACTGCAGCATATTCTCTCCTTAGAAGAGTTAGAGCATCGGAAAAAATTGCCCAGTTAATTGAGAGATACCAACTCGGGGTTCAGAAGGTACCTGCATCAAGTATCCAATTGACTACATACAGAAAAATGGGGGTACTCACAGCAGGGTGTCCGGTACAGTAGGTGTAGCTGGCGTGGGACTGATAGTGCAAGCTTGCTCTTGGAAAGGAGTATGTAGTCCAGGCTGGTTGGCCGCTGTTCCACTGAGAGCTGAAGCCAGGGCTCATGGTCACTCGTGACTTACTTGTCTGATAGGCTCTCACTGTGGAGCTAGACTATCAAGAAGAAAGAAATGCAATGTAAAGACAGCTCTGCATAAAACCCAAGTCAGCTATATTCAGCAGCAGGCACTCTCTTGTAGGACTGTGCCACAAGTCGCAGCCGGTTAAGGCAAATGGCTGATTCCTTAAGAGGACGCATTAAATATTGTTCTGACTGGGATAAAAGTATTTTCTCATTGTGAGAATTTTAACTGGATCACAAAGCACAAAGGCTCATTGAAATGGATCCTACTGAAAAGAATTTTTTTTTTCCCAGATTCCATGGATCTTACTGAAAACAGTTTTGTTTTGTTTTTTTTTTTCCAGTTGTGACATGCAACTCCATCCTTCAGAAATGAGATAGGTTTTAGTGGTGACAGCCGTGGTGATACTGTCGATTACATAAATGCTCTTTCAGCACAGCATTTACCTTAGAAATTCACCGTCAGTCCCATCCGAAAGCAGTAAACAAAAATCTTAGTTTATGAGGATTGGACTGAGACACAGATTAGTCCCTGACTCAAATGGTTCTCAAATTCCATGAATCTATTGCTCTCCTATGGAAGGCATCAGCAGAAATCTGGACATATTCCAACATGTCACCATTCCACTACCTAAAGGCAGCAAAATGATGAAGGATTTGAAATCATCACTTACCCCCAACCCGCCAGACCAATGTAATTAAAAATAGAGAAATAGGAAAATATCTATTAACTTGCCAAATGTTAAATATACGTGGTTGTTCATAATTGTATATAGGGTAAAATGAACTGAAAACAAAACTCACTTGTATCTTCTGTCTTTCTTTGTCCTCAGATGGCCATGGCATATAAGGCATATAATAGTTTCTTTTCAGAGAACAGTTTCTATCATCAAATTGCAATAGCTACTTACCCAAGTAGTACAGTAACTTCCACAATAAATTCTATTTATAAATCCATGGGCACATGCCAACTCAATCACTGGGAAAATGTGCTAATCTCATTCATTATATTCAGGAAACCTAGTGGGGAAAAACTTCTATCTGAGATTGTGTTTCCCATTAGGCTGGATTTTGATACCATTAGATACTTAGAGGAATGACTTTTCTGAAGACAAGTTTGGGCATCTCGGAGTAACTGAAAGAAAGCAAGGGCCTCAGCAATTGGAAGGTACTAGGCAGGGCTATTTCTCTCACAATATCCTCAAGATATATGGAAAGGGAAAAGAAAATTTAAACCAGTGATTCACCGGGAAAAATTTTAAAATATTTAAACCCAAAACTAGAGAACATAGCCTTGTTGAGGTAGACAAGTTTTTTTGACCATCTGTCTCTACTCTCATCCCCACGTTACGTACCCCCATGTGTACGTTAATAGTTCAATGAAATGTGCAGGTACAGCAATGCAAAGGACATCGGAGGACAAACCTGTGTTGGAGAAGCAATAGTGGACTTTTATAAAATTAGGATTTTTGTGGGGCGCCTGGGTGGCTCAGTCGGTTAAGCATCTGCCTGCGGCTCAGGTCATGATCCCGGGGTCCTGGGATCGAGCCCCATGTCGGGCTCCCTGCTCAGCGGGGGAGTCGGCTTCTCCCTTTTCCTCTGCCCCTCCCCGGCTCGTGCTTTCTCTCTCTCTCAAATAAGTAAATAAAATCTAAAAAAAATCAGGATATTTGTGCATGGTCCTAAGTATGGAAGCTCTGTATTTATATTAAAAAAACATGTTATATGTATGATATATGCTATCACTTCAAAGACTAAACTAGTCCACCCACAAAACTACCATTGGCCCTGAAAGTACCTTGGTTTTCCACTTTGCATCTATAGTCATTAACATTAATCTCTCTCGCTAGTTCAGTAGATTCTATGGGTAGCTCCTTCAAGACTAAATGTGGTAAGTTCCTTTATCTGTTTTCACATGTAGATCAGCTCCAGGACCTTAAAATTCTTGGAAATTGTGTATTCACAAGTAAGTGTGTAAATACCCTTGTCTCTCGGTTTAAGTTACGTTTCCACACAGCATCAGTCTCTCCTCAATGATTTTATTCATGGTGGTCTTCCTCCTGCAAATTCTTTTCAGTCCCTCCTTTACAAAACTCACATTTAAGTTACACTTCATACTTGGTCCCATTCCCCATTGCCTCTAGCTTACTGCCCTTGCCTTCCTACTCTCACACAGCCCTCCCAGTGTGGCTCAAGCACTTCAGCAATATGATTGCATTGTTTTGTATTGTAAGGGCTATATGTAAATTTCAGCTCCCCAACCTGGCTGAGAGTCTAATGAGGTCAAGATCGAGTATTGCGTTTTTTTGCAGCTCAAGGAGTCTTCATCTTTGTTGCCCTTGGAAGGCGCTGAAAGTGTTTAACTCCTTATCACTGCAATCATCTTTCCCTCTGACTCCTTGACCCTTCGGACTGTACCTTCCTGTCTCACCTGCTTCCTTATCTTTCTATTTGCTCTCCTCAAATGAGGTCTTTTGCCAGGGCTTAATTTTCAGTTCTGTGCTATTCATTCTCTTAACTTTCCTCTTTCGTGATCTTATTCACGGTCAAAGCTTTAAGTATTACTTCTAAGAAGATGACTCTCCGATGTAATTTAACAGTATGTACGCTTTCCTAAATTCCAGTCCCAAATCTTAAAATATCTGCTGGATATGGATGTATAACTATCAATCACCACAAATGGAACCAAAGTTTAAGTTACTGTGTATAAAATTAAATGAGTGTAATGTTTTACTGTAAAATTTCACCTCCCAACAATTTATTTCTGTTAATATTATGGCATTATTTTGAAACCAACTGCTTTGACCCTGTAGAATGCTTGTGACTCATTTATTTGTCCTCCAACCTGTTATCTGGTGCCACCAAATTCTACTGACTCTCTTCAGTAGGTCTTAAACTGATGTTGTCCTTTCTATTCCCATTACGAGTCCCCAGTTCTAGGATTTTACCAGTTTATATCCAAGTCACTAAAACTACATCAACAACCTTCTACCTTAAGCCTTAATTCACCCTCCACAATGAGATTAGATTAGTTTTCCTAGAAACCTGCTTTTATGGTGTTACTCCCTGATGAAAAGTGTCCAGTGGTTCTCCATTCCGAGACAAAATCCAAAATTCCTAGTCTCATTGAACATTCTTTCTAATTTTACCTTAACCAATAACGCAAGGCTTATTTTTTATTCCTTTCTATATCATCTCAAGCTCCAGAGAGATTGTTACTCTGAACGAGATTTGTGTCTCTCACACCTTTCTACTTCCTAGAATGTCCTCCCCTGCTCTCAGTTCAGTTGACCCTACCAGACTCTACCTTTTCTGGAAAACCTATTTCAACCCTCAGCCACCAACCCAAAGGGACTTTTGCTTCTACTAGGCACTGACATTACAGATTTTCTGCCATATTCGTCTGGCTCTTTCATTTGTGTGGTACCCAGAAAATCAATATAATGACTTGATCAGTAGAACTCATCAAATCCCCTAATTAGTCTGCCACACAACAATCCATATGTCTCAACATACATCTTTGGGAATAGGTGTCTCAGTTGTGTTTCTTCAGAAAGAGATCACAATGTAAGAACTTGAGTATAAGTAGTTCATTTTGGTAATGATTCTAGAGAAAATCAGTAGGAGATTAGGAAATGTGACAAAGAAAGGATGAGACAATCCATCTGCATGACTGAATAAGTTATTACTATGGAGAACCACTTCCACTGAGAGACTCTGGGAGACAGTGTAGAACATGTTTCCCAGTTACCTTATCGGAAGTGCAAGGAAGCTGGGGTATTTAACCTCTGATTCCCATTCATCATTGGCTGAGGGCTGCTCCTGGGAGCATTATTCCCTGGCACAGGCATAGCTGGCCTACCCCACACATAGTTCAAAAGAAAGTTCTCATGTAGAGAGTCCCATGAGATTGTTAAAATGCTCTGAGAAAGTAAGTGCCAAGAAAGTATGGGCAGAGCATCGAAAGCATCAATGTTAGGTGGATGATTCCCTGAACATTTTTTTTTTTTAAGATTTTATTTATTTATTTGAGAGAGAGTGAGAGAGTGCGAACACAAACAGGTGGACGGGCAGAGGCAGAGGGAGAGGGCCAAGCAGCCTCCCCGCTGAGCAGGGAGACTGATGTTGGGCTCAATCCCAGGACCCCAGGATGATGACCTGAGCTTAACTGACTGAGCCACCCAGGCACCCCTTCCTGAAATTCTTTATATCTGTCATAGAACCCCAGACACTTGAATTTTCCTTTGGCATGATTAAGAGCAAGGGCTCAAAAATATTTGTCAAATTGGCTTGACTACACTACGATTAAGGACCTGGAAGGACAATGCACAAAAGAAAATATTGGAATGGCCAGTAAGCACAGTGAAGAGGTGCTCAAAACCAGTAGTCATCAGGAAAATAGAAAATAAAGCTACAATAAGATACCAGTTTATATCCAGGCAAGTGGCTAAAACTAAAACCACTGACAACTTAAATGTTGGTGAGGTTATTGAGGACCTAGAACCCTCATACATTGTCAGGGTAAAACAGTATGGCCTCTGCTTGGTTGTTTCTTATAAAATTAAGCCTATTTCTACTTATGATCCTGCAATTCTATCCCTATTTACCCAGAAGAAAATAGATTTACACAAAAATATTGTATAAGAATGTGCATAGCTGCCTAATTCGTAATAGTCCCAACCTAGAACTTATTCAAATGTCTATCAAGAAGTTGGGGTGCCTGGGTGGCTCAGTCGGTTAAGCGTCTGCCTTCAGCTCAGGTCATGATCTCAGGGTCCTGGGATCGAGCCCCATGTTGGGCTCCCTGCTCAGTGGGGAGTCTGCTTCTCCCTCTCACTCTCCCTCTGCACCCTCCCTCTCTCTCAAATGAATAAATAAAATCTTAAAAAAAAAAAAGTCTATCAAGAGGAGAATGGTTAAAAAAAAAGTGCATTCAGAGGGGCGGAGCAAGATGGCAGAGGAGTAGGAGACCTGGATTTCATCTCCTCTCAGGAATTCAGCTGGATAGGGATCAAACCATTCTGAACACCTACAAACTCAACAGGAGATCGAAGAAAAGAAGAGCAACAACTCTCTCATCAGAAAAGCGACAATTTCTGGAAGGTAGGACGTGCGGAGAAGTGAATCCGAGGCGATATTCGGGAGGATAGACGGCGGGGGAGGGGCCTCCGGCGGCCGCTTCTGGCAAGTGATAGAGCCACTGAGCACAAAATCGGAACTTTTAAAAGTCTGCTCCGCTGAGGGACGTCACTCTGGTGGCTAAGCGGGGGGTGGAACCCTCCGGGACAGTGTGGTCTCAGGACCCACGGGTCACAGAAAGACCGGGGTGCCTGAGTGTGGCAGAGCTCCCAGGTAACGGAGCAGGGAAGCCGGCTGCAGAGGCGGAGCCCAGGCGCAGGCTCTCAGCTCGGGGTTGCCATAAACCGTGATCCCCGGCACAGTCGGGCCCCTGCTCCTCCAGCAGGGACCCAACAAGCGGCAGATCCGGGGAGACTCACCTTCCTCCCCCGGGAGGGGCCGCGCGGAAGTGCACCGCAGGGATCTGCTGGGTTTGAGACTGGGGAGATGGGAGTGACTGACAGCTTTTCTCTGGGGGCTCACTGAGGAGCGGGGCCGGAGTTCTCGGCTCCTCTGGGGCGGAGATTGGGAGGCCGCCATTTTCACTCTCCGCCTCCAAAGCTGTACGGAAAGCTCGCAGGGAACAAAAGCCCCGGAGAGCAAACCCGAGCAGATTACTGAGCCAGGAGGAGGCAAGGGCGGGGCAATTCCGCCTCCAGCAGAGACATTTGAAAACCAGGGCAACAGGCCCCTCCCCAGAAGATCAGCAAGAACAGCCAGCCAAGACCAAGTTTACCGATCAATGAGAACGGCAGAACTCCAGCGCTAGGGGACTACTGCACATAGAATTCATGGCTTTTTTACCATGATTCTGTAGTCGTTCCAAGTTAATTTTTTTTAACTGTCTTTTTTTCTTTTTGAATTTTTCTTTTTCCCTTTTTCAACCAACATCTTATCAATCCCTTTTTCTAAAAAACATTTTTATGTTTCATTTTTAGAGTCATATTCTATCCCTTCATAGTAGTTACCCACATTTTTGGCTTATATATATAAGTTGTTCTCTCTTTAAAATTTTGAGATAGTTTCTTCTAACAGATTAAAATATACCCTAAATCTCTAGTATATGGTGTTTTCTATTCCCCTACCTGATCACATTCTCTTCCTTTTTTTTTCTTTTTTCTTTTTTCTTTTTTTAAATCCTCTTTTCTTTTTTCAAACAACTTCTTATCAATTCCTTTTATAAAATTTTTTATAATTTCCATCTTTACAGTCACATTCCATCCCTTCATCATATCAACCCATATTTTTGTACATATATAAGTTTTTCTTTCTTTAAAATTTTGGGAGGCACTTTCTTCTAAAAGACCAAAATACACCCCAAATCTAGTGTGTGGCACTGATCTATATACCAGCCTGATCATATTTGATCCCATTCTGGTTTTTTTGTTGTTGTTGTTGTTTTGTTTTGTTTGTTTTTATCTTTATCTTTTTCTTTTTTTTCTTTTTCTTTTTTCTCTCTTTCCATTTCTTTTTCCACTGCTTCAGGTCTTTTCTGATTTGTTTAGAGTATATTTTCTTGGGACGTTGTTACTCTGCTAGCATTTTGTTCTCTCATTAATCTATTCTCCTCTGGATAAAATGACAAGACGGAAAAAATCACCTCAACAAAAAGAACAAGAGGTAGTACCGACTGCCAGGGACCTACTCAATACGGACATTAGTACGATGTCAGATCTAGAGTTCAGAATCATCACTTTAAAGATACTAGCTGGGCTTGAAAAAAATATGGAAGTTATTAGAGAGACCCTTTCTGGAGAAGTAAAAGAACTAAAATCTAACCAAGTAGAAATCAAAAAGGCTATTAATGAGGTGCAATCAAAAATGGGGGCGCTAACTGCTAGAATAAATGAGGCAGAAGAGAGAATCAGTAATATAGAAGACCAAATGATGGAAAATAAAGAAGCTGAGAAAAAGAGAGATAAACAACTACTGGATCACGAGGGCAGAATTCGAGAGATAAGCGATACCATAAGACGAAACATTAGATTAATTGGGATCCCAGAAGAAGAAGAAAGAGAGAGAGGGGCAGAAGGTATAATGGAGCAAATTATAGCAGAGAACTTCCCTAATTTGGGGAAGGAAACAGGCATCAAAATCCAGGAAGCACAGAGAACCCCTCTCAAAATCAATAAAAATAGGTCAACACCCCGACATCTAATAATAAAACTTACGAATCTCATAGACAAAGAGAAAATCCTGAAAGCAGCTCGGGAGAAGAGATATGTAACCTACAATGGTAGAAATATTAGATTGGCAACAGACCTATCCACAGAGACCTGGCAGGCCAGAAAGGACTGGCAGGATATATTCAGAGCACTAAATGAGAAAAATATGCAGCCAAAAATACTATATCCAGCTAGGCTGTCATTGCAAATTGAAGGAGAGATAAAAAGCTTCCAGGACAAACAAAAACTAAAGGAATTTGCAAACACAAAACCAGCCCTACAGGAAATCTTGGAAGGGGTCCTCTAAGCAAAGAGAGACCCTAAAAGCAACATAGACCAGAAAGGAACACAGACAATATACGGTAACAGTCACCTTACAGGCAATACAATGGCACTAAATTCCTATCTTTCAATAGTTACCCTGAATGTAAATGGGCTAAATGCCCCAATCAATAGACACAGGCTATCAGACTGCATTAAAAAACAAGACCCATCGATATGCTGTCTGCAAGAGACTCATTTTAGAACCAAAGACAGCCCCGATTGAAAGTGAGGGGATGGAAAACCATTTACCATGCTAATGGACACCAAAAGGAAGCTGGGGTGGCAATCCTTATATCAGACAAATTAGATTTTAAGCCAAAGACTGTAATAAGAGATGAGGAAGGACATTATATCCTACTTAAAGGATCTATCCAACAAGAAGATCTAACAATTGTAAATATCTATGCCCCTAACATGGGAGCAGCCAATTATATAAGGCAATTAATAACAAAAGCAAAGAAACACATCGACAACAATACAATAATAGTGGGGACTTTAACACCCCCTTCACTGAAATGGACAGATCGTCTAAGCAAAAGATCAACAAGGAAATAAAGACGTTAAATGACACACTGGACCAAATGGACTTCACAGACCTATTCAGAACATTCCATCCCAAAGCAATGGAATACACATTCTTCTCTAGTGCCCATGGAACATTCTCCAGAATAGATCACATCCTAGGTCATAAATCAGGTCTCAACCAGTACCAAAAGATTGGGATCATTCCCTGCCTATTTTCAGGCCACAATGCTTTGAAACTAGAACTCAATCACAAGAGGAAAGTCGGAAAGAACTCAAATACATGGAGGCTAAAGAGCATCCTACTGAAGAATGAATGGGTCAACCAGGAAATTAAAGAAGAATTAAAAAAATACATGGAAACCAATGAAAATGAAAACACAACTATTCAAAATCTTTGGGATGCAGCAAAGGCAGTCCTAAGAGGAAAGTATATAACAATACAAGCCTTTCTCAAGAAACAAGAAAGGTCTCAAGTACACAACCTAACCCTCCACCTAAAGGAGCTGGAGAAAGAACAGCAAATAAAGCCTAAACCCAGCAGGAGAAGAGAAATAATAAAGATCAGAGCAGAAATCAATGAAATAGAAACTAAAAGAACAGTAGAACAGATCAACGAAACTAGGAGCTGGTTCTTTGAAAGAATTAACAAGATTGATAAACCCCTGGCCAGACTTATCAAAAAGAAAAGAGAAATGACCCAAATCAACAAAATCATAAATGAAAGAGGAGAGATCACAACCAACACCAAAGAAATACAAACAATTATAAGAACATATTATGAGCAACTCTATGCCAGCAAACTAGATAACCTGGAAGAAATGGATGCATTTCTAGAGATGTATCAACTACCAAAACTAAACCAGGAAGAAATAGAAAACCTGAACAGACCTATAACCACTAAGGAAATTGAAGCAGTCATCAAAAATCTCCCAAAAAACAAAAGCCCAGGGCCAGATGGCTTCCCAGGGGAATTCTACCAAACATTTCAGGAAGAATTAATACCTATTCTTCTGAAACTGTTCCAAAAAATAGAAATGGAAGGAAAACTTCCAAACTCATTTTATGAGGCCAGCATTACCTTGATCCCAAAACCAGACAAAGACCCCATCAAAAAGGAGAATTACAGACCAATATCCCTGATGAACATGGATGCAAAAATTCTCACCAAAATACTAGCCAATAGGATCCAACAGTACATTAAAAGGATTATTCACCACGACCAAGTGGGATTTATCCCTGGGCTGCAAGGTTGGTTCAACATCCGCAAATGAATCAATGTGATACAATACATTAACAAAAGAAAGAACAAGAATCATATGATCCTCTCAATAGATGCAGAAAAAGCTTTTGACAAAGTACAGCATCCTTTCTTGATCAAAACTCTTCAGAGTATAGGCATAGAGGGTACATACCTCAATATCATAAAAGCCATCTATGAAAAACCTACAGCGAATATCATTCTCAATGGGGAAAAACTGACAGCTTTCCCCCTAAGGTCAAGAATGCGGCAGGGATGTCCACTATCACCACTGCTATTCAACATAGTATTGGAAGTCCTAGCCACAGCAATCAGACAACAAAAAGAAATAAAAGGCATCCAAATCGGCAAAGAAGAAGTCAAACTCTCACTCTTTGCAGATGCTATGATACTTTATGTGGAAAACCCCAAAGACTCCACCCCAAAATTGGTAGAACTCATACAGGAATTCAGTAAAGTGGCAGGATATAAAATCAATGCACAGAAGTCAGTGGCATTCCTATACACCAACAACAAGACAGAAGAAAGAGAAATTAAGGAGTTGATCCCATTTACAATGGCACCCAAAACCATAAGATACCTAGGAATAAATCTAACCAAGGAGACAAAGGATCTGTACTCCGAAAACTATAAAATACTCATGAAAGAAATTGAGGAAGCCACAAAGAAATGGAAAAACGTTCCATGCTCATGGATTGGAAGAACAAATATTGTGAAGATGTCAATGCTACCTAGAGCAATCTACACATTCAATGTAATCCCCATCAAAATACTATCCACTTTTTTCAAAGAAATGGAACAAATAATCCTAAAATTTGTATGGAACCAGAAAAGACCCCGCATGGCCAGAGGAATGTTGAAAAAGAAAAGCAAAGCTGGCGGCATCACAGTTCCAGACTTCCAACTCTATTACAAAGCGGTCATCATCAAGACAGTATGGTACTGGCACAAAAACAGACACATAGATCAATGGAACAGAATAGAGAGCCCAGAAATGGACCCTCAACTCTATGGTCAACTCATCTTTGACAAAGCAGGAAAGAATGTCCAATGGAACAAAGACAGTCTCTTCAACAAATGGTGTTGGGAAAATTGGATAGCCACATGCAGAAGAATGAAACTGGACAATTCCCTTACACCACACACAAAAACAGACTCCAAATGGTTGAAAGACCTCAATGTGAGACAGGAGTCCATCAAAATCCTAAAGGAGAACACAGGCAGCAACCTCTTTGACGTCAGCCGAAGCAACTTCTTCCTAGAAACATTGCCAAAGGCAAGGGAAGCAAGGGCAAAAATGAACTACTGGGACTTCATCAAGATAAAAAGCTTTTGCAAAGCAAAGGAAACAGTCAACAAAACCAAAAGACAACGGACAGAATGGGAGAAGATATTTGCAAATGACATATCAGATAAAGGGCTAGTATCCAAAATCTATAAAGAACTCATCAAACTCAACATCCAAAGAACAAAGAATCCAATCAAGAAATGGGCAGAAGACATGAACAGACATTTTTCCAAAGAAGACATCCAAATGGCCAACAGACACATGAAAAAGTGCTCAATATCTCTCGGCATCAGGGAAATCCAAATCAAAACCTCAATGAGATACCACCTCACACCAGTCAGAATGGCTAAAATTAACAAGTCAGGAAACGACAGATGTTGGCAGGGATGCGGAGAAAGGGGAACCCTCCTACACTGTTGGTGGGAATGCAAGCTGGTGCAGCCACTCTGGAAAACAGTATGGAGGTTCCTCAAAAAGTTGAAAATAGAGCTACCATATGATCCAGCAATTGCACTACTGGGTATTTACCCCAAAGATACAAAAGTAGGGATCCGAAGGTGTACATGCACCCCGATGTTTATAGCAGCAATGTCCACAATAGCCAAACTGTGGAAAGAGCCAAGATGTCCATCGACAGATGAATGGATAAAGAAGATGTGGTATATATATATATATACAATGGAATATTATGCAGCCATCAAAAGGAATGAGATCTTGCCATTTGCAACGACGTGGATGGAACTGGAGGGTATTATGTTGAGTGAAATAAGTCAAACAGAGAAAGACATGTATCATATGATCTCACTGATATGAGGAATTCTTAATTGCAGGAAACAAACTGAGGGTTGCTGGAGTGGGGGGTGGGGTGGGAGGGATGGGGTGACTGGGTGATAGACACTGGGGAGGGTATGTGCTCTGGTAAGCGCTGTGAATTGTGCAAGACTGTTGAATCTCAGATCTGTACCTCTGAAACAAATAATGCAATATATGTTAAGAAAAAAAAAAAAAAGAAGAAGAAGGTAGCGGGAGGGGAAGAATGAAGCGGGGGAAATCGGAGGGGTAGACGAACCATGAGATACGATGTACTCTGAAAAACAAACTGAGGGTTCTAGAGGGGAGGGGGTGGGAGGATGGGTTAGCCTGGTGATGGGTATTGAGGAGGGCACATTCTGCATGGAGCACTGGGTGTTATGCACAAACAATGAATCATGGAACACTTCATCTAAAACTAATGATGTAATGTATGGGGATTAACATAAGAATAAAAAAAAAGTGCATTCATATAATGGGATACTACTCAGCAATAAAATAGAACAAATTTCTGATATACACAACTACATGGATGAGTCTCAAGATAATGCCAAATAAAAAAAGACCAGGAATAGAAGACTAAGATATGTGTGATTTCATTTACATTAAGTTCAAGGTGAGGAAAACGTAGAACAATAGAAATCAGAAAATGGTTGCTGGGGGTGGGGATGAAGGAGAATTGATTAGAAAGGGGAATGAGGTCATTTTCTGGGGTAATGGAAATGCAAGCCATCTTATTTTGGGTGGTCATTACATTAATGCATACATTTGCCAGAACTCATCAGAGTGAACACTCAAGATCTGTGCATTTTATGTCTTACTTGTATTTCAGTCAAAGTGAAATATGCTGTGGCTGCAAAAGGCTGATTCTGAATTCTCCATGGATGTAGAGGATAGAAATGTCTCATAAATCTGAAGTCCAATGATCTAAAAGTCCTAATTTTCTAGACCCCCATAATTGGCTAGTCTGAGTTCTGCTATCTTTTCCCTTCTTGGTCTACCCTCTGAGAGCAATGCCAGGGAGCATCCAACGGCCAAAAGGCAAGCAGCCAGAGAGAAGAGCAAAGAGTCTGGATAAAGAGCCTCTGAATAACCAAGAGCTGGCAGCATCATCTGGTGTCTGCCAAAAGATCAGAGGTCAGAGCTGTTGAAGCAAGAAAAAATGGAGCGCAGCACAAAAGAAGGGCCCTCTTACATGCTTCCAGAAATTACAAAGCTCCAGGGAACAGTTGCTGTACGCTCTACTCAGTCAGCACTAGCAAACAAAAGAAAGATAAAGGGAGGGGCAGAAGGAAGCTGCCCAAGAAAAAAATGCAATAAGGAGGAAGAGAATATCACTAAGCCTTCCAGACACAATTGAATGTGTTCTACAAGGGGATACTAAGAGGTAGCATTAACATGCAACTTACTACTTCTCAGACACTGTTCTAAACGTTTTATGTGTACACTGTGATAACTCATGTATTACTCATAACAATACTGTAAGGTAGTTACTATTCTTATCTGCATTTATAGGCAAGGAACCTGATGCAGAAAAAAAAAATGAGATAATTTAAAAATGTAAGGATATAGAACTACTAAGCAGTTGACCACTCTAAGGCAAGGACTGGTTTGGTGTTTTTTGTTTTGTTTTGTTTTGTTTTGGGGAGGGGGTTAATTACAAAAATCAGGAGGAAAGGAACAGTGAGACTGGCTCAGAAAATGAGGATAAACTATCAGTGTATGCTATTGGGATCTATGCTATAAAGCAACAATCAGTGAAGTCTCCTGAGACATCTGAGAAGTGTTCAAAATGCCACCCAGAATTGTCCACGGAAAGTCAATGATCCAAAAGAGCACACAATGGTTGTGAGATGCAGGCATGAGCACCATTCACTATTATGGAATAATATCACCTTTCCCTGATGGTAATATCATTATCACATGGTAATGCTCTCAAGTTAACTCAAGTGCAATGATCAGTGATGACACAATAGCGAACTCAAACCGCCCACATATGCCTCCTTTAAAAGTTTCTTAGTCTCCATAAGTAAATGTCCTCCTCAGCAGGAAGAAATTACAAGGTAACTCTAGAAACACAGTCAATAAATTTAAACTGAAATTTCTTTAAGTGTATTCCAGTGGTAACCTAAAAATCCTGCTGTAGTCATCTTAAGGAGAATTTACATTCTTTATAATAAATACTTTTGAAATATATAGAATGTACTTGTATGTACTAATAGAGCAGAGCCCTATAATAATTGTAGTAGACGTGTTTCACTAGTTCAGCAGCCCAGCCAGTCTTCCCACAGCTCCTGCAGAACACAGCATATGCCTATATAAATATGGTTATTCCAGGTGAACCCCCCCCCCCGCCCAACCTGAGTCTGGTTGAACCAGGTAGTCACCAGATCCACCCTGGGCCAATCAGATAACTTGGCCTGGAAATATGGAATTGTCATTTGATGACTCATAAATTTCCACTGGGCACTTGAATGAGGAAGTGATGTAAAGGTAGAAATGGGGTTTGGTTGTATGAATGTAGAAACCAACAAAGCCTTTCTGAGGGCTAGTGAGGGGCGGGAAGAGGAGAAGAACAACCTATGGATAACAACAGAGAAAAGAGAGGTAAGAGATACTCTTGCTTCAAGGAAATGAAAGGAACATTTCAGTTCTGGATGACTTTTACAGTTTTTGGCTCCAGTCTCTTGCAACATTTGGCTGTACTCCCGATCCCGAGTTCCATAACATATTACTGTATCCAGATATTAAATCCTTTTTTCCTGCTTAGGAGATCTTGAGTAGAAATTGCAATTAAATGACCACTGGCTGTGCAAAGTGAAAGGAACAGATGTGCAGAAAGAAGCAGGGTTGAGACCACGTGACCCAGATGGAGCGAGAAACCAAGGGCTTTCTGGTTCCCACAAGGCCTGTAACATGTTTCATGGGAATCCTGTGAACTATCCCGGTGATTCCCCCATTTGCCTTCACTCGAGTGGTTTGCCCTTCCTAACAACCAAATGGTTGCTTTTGGGACATTGGTATTCTCTCTCTTCGTCCGTGTACCTTCATTTTCACCTGTAAAATGTAGTATTTATTGTTCTTCTCCTTTGGCTTTTTAAATCAGCATTTCCAGCTGACATTAGGGATTTGGTGACCCTTCACTGAAGATTTTAAAGTTGTTTCCATTCTAAAGCAAGCATGATGTAAGTAAAGATAAAAGTCGTGAACCAAACATTACACCTAAAAAGACATTTTGGGTCAACCAGTGAGCAGAAAACATGGCAAAGTATGCATGATAGATGGTAATCAGCAGATGGCTAAAAATTCAGAACTATAACGTCTAT
Organism: Neomonachus schauinslandi; assembly: GCF_002201575.2. NCBI lineage: Eukaryota > Metazoa > Chordata > Mammalia > Carnivora > Phocidae > Neomonachus > Neomonachus schauinslandi. The sequence continues at coordinate 141,091,475 of NC_058403.1, read as the reverse complement.
CTAGCTTCAACTCCTAAAACAGTCTTATAAACGGGATCCACACCTATATTTTTTGTGTCATTCTTTTTTCCCAATTGTTCATTTTATTTTTAGTATCACATTACCAACATTGTAATAAGGGAGAATTAGTAAATATTTATATACACATATACATATATGTGCATACATACACACATACACACGAATATAGCCACACACATGCATAAATTTCTTAAGGACCCACAATGAACTTTTTTAGTTAGCAAATGTCAACATGAAGTTCACAGAGAGGCTAAATGACTTCCTGTGTGTGTTTATTTCCCTGTACTGCCCCTGAGGAAGTCTAAAAAGAACAGCTTCTACCCAAGGGCTCTCAGAGTTTCAATAGGTTTTTCAAAGTTCCCTCCCCACCCCGTGCCCCAAGCAAAGGATTCCCGCTGTGAGGTTTCTAAAGATTTCACTTATAACCAGCTGAAAACAGAGCTTGAATGGACAGTAAAACCCACACCAAGCCTCTCTCTGCACCCTGTGTGGGACAAGTGGTTACTTTGTTCATTTACAAAGGCTGGGAGAGCGAGGGAGAGAGAGACAAACTGCCCCTATGGTATAAGAAACTTCTTTCAAATAAATCCTTTTAAATGGATCTAAATCATGACCCTCAAAAGGAAGGAGGCTGCACAAGGAAAAGGGGAGCGACTTCTAAGTTCTTCTCACACCCCACTGCCCCCGGAGGAACAGAAAAAAAGTTTTCTCTTCTCTGACGTATTATCTTTTGTAACATTCCTCAAAGATGAGTCTCTTGCTTGGTCTCCACAGATTTGCTTCTCTGAGGAAAATGAGGCCTTTTTGTTATTATTGTCGCTTCCCTGACATGGGGACTGTCTTGATTTTTCCAACATCACTTCTTTCATGACTTGTAAATATAAAGGAGCTGAGTGATTTGCTTTGCTTATCAGAGGCCCTTTTAATAAAATGATCATAAAACATGGTGCTTTCTGGCACTTCATGCTATTGTTATTGTCTAGCTTCAAAACTTCAAAGGGTGGAATGTGATAGAACATTCTGTATGCTCTGCAGACACATCTGAGGGCTCTTGCCAGCCACCCTGGTGGGATCCCAGCCCCAAATGAAGACTATCCCTAGACCAGCAGGTCATACCAGGTGACTCCTCCACTCACTCGTATCTGATGGGACCAGGTAGTCACCAGCCCATCCTGACTAATCAGATGCTCTCTAAACACTGGGAACTGCCACATAGTAACTAAAAAACCCCTGTTAGGCTAGATGAAGAAAAAGCTCTGACCACTACAAAGCACAAATTAAAAGAATGACTGAGAGTACTTTGGAGATTGGAAAGAGGGTTTCTGGCATGAATGTAAATGGAGAGGAAATTTCACATTCTCTCAGCTGCTCTCATGCGCTAATCCGGGAAAGGAATCAGGTAAGTCAAAGTCAGGTGCTCTTTTCTCCTAGCTTTTTCACTTTGGTAAATTCCCATACCCTTAGGATACTGGTATGACTCTACAGTTCTTGCTAAGAGGAGAGATTGCTAGTATAATGATTACACTTTTTTTTCTTTCTTCCCCATATCACCTCAACTTTTATGTCCACCCCCGCAACACACCCCCACCCCCCACCTGATGGAATGGTCACAGGACCCGGAACTGCAGGTCTAAGTGCTGGAGACAGGATTGGTTCCTAAGCAAGCAATTGTCACTGCGTTTTTAAACACTTATGTCAGAATTTCTCAGAGCCTGACGGAGCAGGATGTGCCTTTGTCCCCACCCAGGTTACCTGGGGCTAACAGTGAATGTAGGCGTATTGGCTGGTGGTGACAAATAGCCCTCTAGTTCTGCACCTGTGCCACCCTCTCTGAACGGGAGTGGACAGCTGCCGGACTGGCATCGCGGCCTGCAACCTGGACCTAGCACAGTGGCCGAACTTAATGTGCCTCCCTAAGGTGGAAGAGTTCTGGTAAAAATGCACAGTAGAAGGAATAGCAGCTACAGTAAAAGAATGAATAAATGGTTATGCAAAGAGGGAAACCCACTATTACATTAACACCTTGAAAGAGGCTGAGAGCAAGAGATGGTTATTGTCTCAGCTCAGTTATAACAGATGCTGACTGGGTGAAGACAGGTGTTTGCTGAGACCGCAGCTGCTTTTTGGAACCTGACAAGATCAAATGGAAACCTGCAACCTTGAGTGGCCTTGCCCAGGGAGACATTCTTCATATAATGTGATGATGAACTGGACTAATTATGAATGGCTAAATGGGATTCTAACACCATGCCAGTATCTTTTAAGTTTATGTCATTTTGCTCTGAGGGGGTCTGTGGCCAGAGATTAGGGCTGGGATATGAAATAATGGAAAATCTATACACTGGTTTCTGTCCTTGGTTCCTGGCCCAGAGCTCATAGTCTTTGTAATTTCATAAGTGTTAAGAGTGCTAAGAGCATCTTTTGTTCTAATATTTGGTCTTTGACCCTGGTTCCTAGGACATGACTCCTAAATCCCTGGGGATTTCCTCGGTGATGGCTGGATCTTTTGTTCTAAGGAGGCAACTCTTGGAGGGCCTCTGGATGGGAGCTGGTCACCAGAAAGACCAAGCCATGATTCGAAGTTTGGAACTTTCAGCCCCAACCCCATTCTCCAGAGAGGGGAATGGGTGGAAATGGAGTTAATGAGTCTCATGCCAGTGTGGTGAAGCCTCCATAAAATCCTGAAAGTGAGGAGTTCGAGTGATGGAGCTTCAGGCTGGTGACCACATGGGGGTGTTGGCTGGCCAGAGCATAGCAGTTCGGCAACCCCTCCCACATACGCTGCCCTACACGTCTGCCATCTGCATGTTCATCTGTAATCCTTTATCATATCATTTTATATTTAAAAAATTGGTAATGTAGTAAGTAAACCGTTTTCCTGAGATGCTCTAGCAAATCAATCAAACCTGAGGAGAGGGGCATGAGAACCTCTGATCAGAAGCACAGGTGATAGCCCTAGACTTGCAACTGGCATCTCAAGGATGTGTGTATGGTGCGGGGGTGCAGGCGGCAGTCTGGTGGGATCTGATGCTATGTCCAGGAAGACAGTGTCAGAATTGAGTTAAATTGGGGACACCCAGCTCGTGGCACAGATTTGCTTGGTTTGGGAAAAACCTCCACACATTTGGTGACCAGAAGTATCAGAAGTAATGTGTTTTGTGTGAGTAGTAAAGGAAACTCCCAGGACAAGTATGTTTTTCCCACTCACCCTTCCTGTGCCTCAGTTTCCTTTTCTGTGATGCGGGACTGATAATAGAACCTACCTCATAAGATTGGCATTGAGATTAAATAAATTAATAAAACACTCAGTGGAGTGTCTCGTATTCATTAGATGTTACTACTGATTATTATTGAATTAAAATGCTACTACTTTTTATTTTTAACACAATACAAACACATAACTTTAGGAACTAGAATTTATGAAAGCCTTCTTTCCTTCCCTCTCTTCCTTTTTCCTTCCCTTTTCCCTTCTTTCCTCCCTCCCTCCTTTCCTTCTAGCCTTGCTCTCTTTCCTCCTAAATGAAAAGAAAAAAAAATCAACCTAGTGAAGGCTCATTCCTTTATATCTGAATAATTGATTCTAATAGGTATTTTTCTTTTCCACACTAAAAGTCACTTTACAGCTAATTCCTGGCTCAGTGCACATTCAATGAGCCCAACCACACCATTGTTTCTGAGAGTGTTGGAAGTTAAAGTCACATAGAACATCCCTGGGGGACAGTCCCACAGCCCCAGAGTGACTGAGACTGGAATGGGCTGATTCCCCAAAATGAAATTAGCCTATAAAAATGACAATAAGATAAATGGAAAACGATTCTTACAAGTCTTTTAATGGCTTAACATCAAGAGGTAAGCTAGTTCATCTGTTTTAAGAGAAATTTCAATGCTAGACCATGAGTGATGGTAGGGCAGGAGTTAATAATCTTCTTATCTCTACCATGTCTAGCACCCTGCAGATGTTCCACATGAATCACCCATCCATTCACTCATTAAACACTTATTTAATTAAGGCCTACAATGGGCCAAGTATTGTGTAAAGGCTGGGACTACAACTATGAGAAAGAAATTAATAGAGATGAATAATTAGCAAGGGAGACAAACATTTGCATAAACACATAAATAGCAATATAATTGTTTTAATGGGGAAGTATGTAGTAAAACGGGAATATACAGCAGGGGGCCCTACCATAATGTGGCAGCAGAGGAGGAAGTTGCAAGCGAGCTGTGTATACTGCTGGGTATAAACTGTAAGGAGTGGTATTTAGAACAGTATCTGAAAGAGGAGCGCCTGGGTGGCTCAGTCCACTGAGCGTCTGGCTCTTGGTTTGGGCTCAGGCCATGATCTCAGGGTCCTGGGATGGAGCCCGGTGTGGGAGTGTGGGGCTCTGTGTTCAGCAGGAAGTCTGCTTGAGAGTTCTCTCCCTCTGCCCCTCCCCCAACTGAGGCATGCCCACACTCTCTCTCTCTCTCTCAAATAAATAGATCTTTAAAACAGTATCTGAAAGACAGAGGAGTGTTCCAGACGAAGAGAAGATGAAGGTACTGAAAGAATGGTCCCAACTGTGTGAAGGTTCAGGGGCAAGAGAGAGCAGGGTTAATGTGAGAAGTTCAGTGGGTCCAGGGTTAAAAGTAAGAGCAGTGTGCCCTGAGGCTGTTCTGGGGAAAGGCTCCAGGAACTGGAAAAAGGAAAAAAAAAAAGCCTGGAGAGAGAGGGAAGGCACAAGTCCAGAAGGATTTTAGGAGTTTAAGTTTTTTGTTTTTTTTTTTTAAGATTTTATTTATTTATTTGTCAGAGAGAGAGAGCGCGCACAAGCAAGGGGAGCAGCAGACCAAGCAGGCAGAGGGAGAGGCAGACTCTCTGCTGAGCAAGGACCCCCAGTATGGGACTGGATCCCAGAACCCTGGGATCATTACCTGAGCCAAAGGCAGATGCTTAACCAACTGAGCCACCCAGGCATCCCAGGAGTTTACCCAAGGGCAAAGGGTAACTAAGGTGGGTGAATGATTGGATTTCCATTTAAGAGCAAATTGTTGTTTGGAAATCTCTGGAAAATGGATGGGGGCAGGGTCAGACCAAAGGGTGGGGTTTGATTAGGAAGGGCATTCAGCAGGTGCCGAATAGAGGTGATAGTAATGTGAATCAAGGTATAGATTTGAGATATATTTAGTAGAGGCTGTCATTAGGACTTTTGGAAATGAGGAATGGGCAGAAAGGTGTAAAGAATCACAGGTGATTCCCAGGTGATGGATGACACAGCCGTCAGTTAATTTAGGGAGCAAACAAAGGTGATCATCTTCGGGAAGTAGGGTGGTGTCCCAGCTAATCCTCAAAGATAATAAACTCGATTTTGAACCTACTGATGTTGAGATGTCTATGTGTCTCCAATGTAGAAAACCATGGGTCTAGAGTTCACCAGAAAGCTCTGGGCTGGAGAATTGGAAGTCTATCAGTAACTACAACCATGAAAATGAAGTGAGTTGAGAAGGCAGAAACCTTAAGGTGATCACCAAAGTTATAATAAGCTTCAGGTGATGAGCTCATTCAATTAGGCCCAGTATCTGAAAAATTAATTACCATTGGCCAAAGATGTAAGGACTGGCTTATTAGTGGAAAGTTCTGTAAGATTACTGTTTCCATGCTGCAAAGTATGGCAAAGTACCAGGAGTAGTTTGCCCTTGGCATCAAACTCATTCTAATATTAGTACCACTTACTGAGTCTTCATTCTAAAGCAAACAATGTACTCCATAAAAATCATCACAGATTGAAAAAAACAAAACAAAACAAAACTGGACTAAGTGTCAGAGAATTAAGGCTAGAGTCACAAATGAATCTTAATTTTTTTGGTTTTATTTATTTATTTATTTTGAGAGAGAGAGAAGGCCAACACACACATGTGCTCACGCACACACGTGTTCACGCACACACACACATGTGTATTCACGCACACACGTGTGTTCACGCACACATGGGCACAAGGAGGGGGAGGGGAGAGGGATAGAGGGAGAGGCAGAAAGAGAATCTCAAACAGGCTCCACACCCAGCTCAGAGCCCAAGGCAGGGCTCAGTCTCACAACCCTGAGATAAGGACCTGAGCCAAAATCAAGAGTGAGACACTTGACTGAGACACCCAGGTGCCCCTGTTTTTGTTATCTTAAACTGTAATCATTACTCAAGAACTATCCTACCCATCACATAACTTTGGTTACAATACGCCTCGAATGCATCCTTTCCAAGAAATACTGCCAGAACTTCTGTCTCCTTAATATTGTTACAGTTGATATATAGGAGGTTATCATGTATTTGTTACAACTATTTCCTCAGCTAATTAAATAACAGGTATTTATTGTCAACATGTGCAAGGCACTGTGCCAGGTCCTGTAGGAGGCACAAAGAAGTGACAGATTGTCAGCCTGAGTAAACTTTCCATGCATTGGAATATATCAATAGATACTCAGTAAATGTTTATTGAAAGAACTGGCCCTACTCATCTCTTGTTATCAAAATTATTTTCAAATGTTCTACTAAAATTAGCTAGTCTGTTAAGTCTTACCCAATTTGTAGTCCTTTACTAATTTTTCCTTCATCTTTATTATCACAATATTTTGGAACTTATATCGTGTTTGTGTGTGTGGCAGGTATACCTAAATTTAAAAGTGTTAAGGGGTGCCTGGGTGGTTCAGTCCACTAAGTGTCCAACTCTTGATTTTGGCTCAGGTCAGGATCTCAGGGTCGTGAGACTGAGCCCCCGCATTGGGCTCCAAGCTGGGTGCGGAGCCTGCTTGAGATTTTCTCTCTGCTGCTCCCTCTGCCCCTCCCCCTACTCTCTCTCTCTCTCAAATAAATAAATCTCTAAAAGTGCTAGAATATGTGTTTATGCATACATTTATAGCTTGTACTATCTCACACACACACGCACACACACATATATGTGCACACACACACATGTGCACACACACATTTCACAGTCTTTTAGATCAGGGGTTGGCAAACTTTTTCTGTAAAGGGCCAGATAGTAAATATTTTAGTCTTTGTGGGCCATAAAATTTTGGTAGCAATTATTAAAACCTTTGCATTGTAGGGTGAAAGCAGCCATAGACAGTCTGTAAAAGAATGGGTATGACTGAGTGACAATAAAATTTCATTTGTAAAAATAAGCAGGAAGCTAGATTTGTCTTGATATAGTTTACTGTTGTTGTTGTTGTTGTTTTAATCTTTGTACCTTCCCCAACAACTAGCGTAATGCTATGAAAATAAGCACTGAAAGGAAAGGCTTTGAATCAATTTCTATATGTCTTTATATGCTGAAAGAAAACAACCAATTTTGAAATTCCAAGGGAGGAAAACCTCACCAAGATGGTGAATGTGTAAAACAGTGGTATTGACGAGATTGATAAGGAAGAAGAAAAACGTGTTTGGGTAGAAAAATTAATATATCTATCAGTATTTTTTTCCAAATACCTATAGAATATTCCAGTTGGAAATATCCTACAGAAACAAAGATGAATAGGTCTAAGTATAAAGTTAGAGAATTGTAGGCTAGAGAAGCATATTTTTGACCATGCACCAAGACAAAAGCAAAATAGCTAAGATTATTTTAAAAGATGGGTTTCTGAGGACCCAAGTAAAAAAATAAATAAATAATAAATAAAAAGAATCAGAAGGCTAAGAACAAAGGCCTGGGGTCATCTATAGGGAAAAGTCTATTTTCAAGTATGGGACTGCTATGGATTGAATTATTTTCCCCCAAAATTCAAAATTTTGAAGCCCTAATCCCCAGTGTGATCATACTTGGAGATGAGGTCTTCGGCAGGTTAATTTAGGTAGATGAGGTCATGAGGTGGGCCTTCATGATGGTATTAGCCTCCTTATAAGAAGAGACACCAGGCAGCTTACTTCCTCTCTCTCTCTCTCCACCATGTAAGGACACAGCCAGGCAACCACCTGAAAGCGAGAGAGAGAGGCCTTCCCAGGGAACTGAATTGGCCTGTACCTTGATCTTGGATTTCCCAGCCCCCAAGACTGTAGGAAATAAATTTCCTGTTGTTTTAACTCACCCAGTCTATGATATTTTGTTATGGTAGCCTGAGCAGACTAATGCAGAAACAAAGGAGAAAGTTGGTTAGTTAATACTAACTAGCAAATTCCCCTTTAAGGGAATATCATCAATGGAGTATAATTATCATTTTACAAGGGTTTGGCAACTATATCTCACTCTACAATCCTAAACAAAAATAAGACCTTTCTAAATTTCTTTGTTTCTTTTTCTCCAGTGCTGCCACTAATCCAGTTCACTCTAAAAATAACATTGGCAGTTATGGGAAATGTGCTTTAAAGGGTTTAAGTGTATACATGTAAATTCATATCCTGTGTACATACATAATATACTGTATACGTGCACATAGACATTTAAAATAATTTATTGTTAAATAAAATAGGTATAATTCACCTAGAGCTGTGCATAATGGCAGTTTTCTTCATCTCTTGTCTTCCTTTAGATATAATCTAGTGAGAGTGTGCTCAGTAGTCTATGTAGCTTCCATAGAATGAGGGAGAAGTAAATAGGCTCTGAGAAGAGAATCAGGGAAGGAGTCAAGTAAACTTGCAGAGAAGAGCAGTTTACTTGATGAGTGTGTGTGTGTGTGCGTGTGTTACATACATACACCACGTACATACACACAGAATGAACGAAAAAGACGGATTCAGAACAGCCTTACCATTGCCCAGCCCTTTGTGCATATTATTTAATTCATCACCACCACAAGAATGTGTGAAGTCATCACTGAGAACTCTGGGGCTGGAGCAAGTAAATGGTGAAACGAAGTTTCAAAAATAAGTATCTCCAACCCCAAAACACATGTTCTTCATCATCTTTGCTACATTGCCCTCTACTCAATGGATAAATCTCAGAAGCAGAAGTAATCAGAAGGATCCGCCCCTAAACAAAATACTTGAAAGAAATGAGAGTGAGAGATAAAAGAGAATTTATGGGAAAGGTCCCTAGAGAGCCATGTTTCCCTTTGAGGATTTACTGTGTGGGGGAACTAGCTGCTGTCTGTGATGTAACAGGGACGACACTGAGAAGCCTGTTGAGGAGCTATTGTTTTCTAAGAATTCTTTATGCCTCTCACTGATACATTCTTTTTCCCAATCTCCATAATTTCTACTGACATAATGAGCAAGGTATCTGGCCTGAAGGTCATTCACTCTGCAAGCACACTAATGGCCAGTGGAAGGCAAGTCCATGAAAGGCTGTTTCTAGAATATCTGTCTCGAGGTTGCAGATATTAACACTATTAACAGGAGGGAAGATGGGAGCTTAAATGAGGAGCTTCAGCAGTAGAAAGCTGCTTTAGAAATAAATTAGCTATTGTTTGGATGTTGGAATAAAACCAACAGAGGAGTTTCAGGGATGCCTCAGTCACTGCGCATGGAGCAGATGGCGTCTCCGTTGGCAGGGAGGGGATTTAGCAGAAAAGAAGCTCTAAGAGAAAGAGGAATTGTCAGATCTTGGAGCAGCACTGAGACATCCAGGTAAGTGTCTGAGAAATGCCTGGATATTGAGCATATTACTTTTAAAGTTGCTACGGTGAGTAGGAAAGATGGGGGATTATCTGTATCTCCATAGTCAGAAACTGCCAACATTGCAAAATGGCTTGCACATTACCCCTCAGTAACCCTTTCAGGCAGAAGCCTTGATTTGCTGAGCTGATTTTGAAGATTTTTCTTTTTTTCTTTGTCTTTGGGATGCCAAACTAGATACAGCAGATTGGGTTTGGCAGTTGTAAAAGGAAACATATGTGGGCCCATTAAAGAAGCTAATCTCACATTTCCTGTCACATCGGAAGTCCCAACTTTGTAGGATCAAATCCATAAACTAATATATATATTCAGTAAATCATGGTTAAGATTAGGCAAGGCATGCATGTTTGTTTGTATAAGTTGCAACTGAAACAGTCTTTACATTAAGCAGCATATTTTTAGTCTAACTGAAAATATCACTATGTGTGTATTACAGTGTGTGTGTGTGTCCAGACATTTTTATTCCCTCTAGAAGCTTCACACAGAAAAATATACATTTTTTGTTAATACTTTTAAAACTCTGAACTTGTATACTTCCTCATTCCCCACCCTCATCCCATCTCTATTCCCACCAACAACTGTGAGCTCAGTCATCACAATCCAGCAACCAGCACTCAGGTTTGGTATTCACATGTTTTTCTAAATGCCTTTCAACTTCATATTTTTTTTCAAAGTTAGAATTTTAAGTTATGATTTTACACAAAGAAACAACACTTTGGAGTAATCACCACAGTTGTTATGATGGCTTTTAAGGTCCTACCTGGACCTGAACCTCCCCCACTAATCTCTCCTCCCACTCTCCTCCTTAATCACCCTTTTCTTTACTGGCCTCCCTGTTGTCTCTCAACACACACTCAGCATGCTCTTTCCCCAGACTTGCACTTGCTATTCCTTCATTCTGGAAAATATCTCCTCCCCACTCAATCTCATGGCTGTGTTTAAATGCCGCTTGCCAGAGAGGCTACTCCATCCATCCCAATAAAATGGCACCATGTTCATCCCACTCCTCAACTATATATCCCCTTATTCTGTGTGGTAAGCAGAATTCTAAGATGGTCTTCAAGACCCCCACCTCCTTGTTTACTCACCTTATATAATCCCCAGGACTGTGAAAATGGATTTTACTTCCCTGACCAGGTTATGTTATATGGCACAGTTGATTTTACCAAAGGAAGATTATCTGGATAGGCCTGACCTAATCACTTAAATCTGGGTCTACAGGTCCCAGATAGAGGAAGTCAGAGCTTCACAGCAGCAAAGAAATCCTCCTGCTGATCTTGAAGAAGCAACTGCCATGTTGTGAACAGGACCACTTGGCAGGAAATGTTGGATGGCTTCTAGGAGCTGAGGACAGCTTGCTGTTAGACATTAGATTAAAACAGGGACCTTAGTCCTATAAATGGAAGGAGCTGAATTCACTCAATAATCTGAATGGGCGTGGAAGAAGACCCCACAACTTAGATGTGGTAGCAGCCCTGGAAGACATCTTGATTTCAGCCACATGAGAGCCTGAGCAGAGAAGCCAGGTATGCCATGTTAGCCTCCTGACCCAAGGAAACTGTGAGATGAATTTGTCTTATTTCAAGCTGCTAGATTAGTAGTGATTTGCTACATAGAAATGGAGAACAAATACTACCATTTTATTTTCTCCAAAGCATTGATCTCTAACATTCATATTTTATATTTACTTTTTCCTTTATTTATTATCTGTCTTCCCTCACCAGAATATAGGCTCCATGAAGCCATGGACTTTATCAGTTTTGTTCACTATGGTATCATTACCCCCTAAAACAGTGTCTACAACATAACAGGCTCTCACTGAATATTTATTGACTGAATGAAATAAACGTTGTATTTGAAGACGGTGGATGCCTGCTTCAAAAAAAAGGCAAGTAGAACCTAGTGTCTGATGACACTCAGAAAAAGTGGAAGGGTCCCTTCCCAGGAAACTGGCTATTGTCCCATTATACTCTTTAGCACCGCCCCCCTCCTCTCCCACTGTCCTTGGAAATAAGCTGAAGTGGACCCTTCTCAGCAATGAGACTCGCCTATATCTCTAAAGCAGGTGCTAGGAAGCAAATGCAGCACTCACTGAAGGACTCATAGGAAATCTCAAGAATGAAAAGGAACCCCCAACTGAAATACCAATCAAAACTATGAGAAGATAACTACTTCATACCCATTAGGATGATTACTATCAAAAAAAAAAAAAAAAAAAAGAACAGAAAATAGCAAGTGTTGATGAGGATATAAAGAAATTAAAAGGCTTGGGCGCCTGGGTGGCTCAGTTGGTTAAACGACTGCCTTCGGCTCAGGTCATGATCCTGGAGTCCCAGGATCGAGTCCTGCATCGGGCTCCCTGCTTGGCAGGGAGTCTGCTTCTCCCTCTGACCCTCTTCCCTCTCATGCTCTCTCTCATTCTCTCTCTCTCAAATAAATAAATAAAATCTTAAAAAAAAAAAGAAATTGTAAGGCTTGTACACTAAGGTGGGAGTGTAAAATAGTATAGTGCTCTGAAAAACAGTATGGTGGTTCCTCAAAAAATTAGAAATAGAATCACCATACGATCCAGCAATTCCACATTTGGGTACATACTCAAAATAACTGAAAGCAGGGTCTCAAAGAAACACGTGCACATCCGTGTTCATAGTCACATTATTCATAATAGCTAAAATGTGGAAGCAGCCCAAGCCTGACAGATGAGTGAATAAGCAAAATGTGGTTTATACAGACAATGGAAGATTATTCAGCCTTAAAAAGTAAGGGAAGTCTGACATATGCTACAAAATGTAGGTACCTTGATGACCTTATGCTAAAAGAAATAAGCTGATCACAATAATATAATATATTATAAATATACTTAATACCACTGAACTTAAAGATGGTTAAAATGGTAAGTGTTATATGTATTTTGCCACACTTTAAAAAAAAAAAAAAAAAAAAAAACTCCATAAAGGGAGTATTTTTGAAAAGCCAGCAGATAGAATGATGCTTAAAATTAAGAAAAAAAACCAAAAAACCCCCCCCAAAACAAAAGAACATATACCCAGGGACCAGCGCAGATAGGGAATTCAAAGCTAAAACCAATAAAAGAGGAAAAGTGGATATCAGGGAATAATCCACCCCGAAGATGAAATCTTAAAAACCTGAAGCATATAACTAAAATGAATTTTTAAAAGCAAAAGAAGTAGGATGCAAGTGAAAGTAGACAAATGTACAGCTGGCACAGAAAATTTAACTTGCTTCTCTCTCTGACAGATCAAAGAGGTCAAAAAAATTGTAATGCTACAGAGGATTTAAATATAATAAGAAACTAGACTAACAAACACATATATACACACATCTATAATACTTTGTGTTCTAAAACTAGAATATACATTTTCTCCTAAGTCATAAAACTAATTGACTACAATGGACTATGTCTACACACACACACACAGACACACACACACACATCCTATAAATCATTCCCAGGGACCACAATGGAAAGAAAGTGGAAATTAACACAAAAGATCTCACCACTTGCCTCCAAAAATCAAGGAAATTAAATTAAATTAAATAGAATGAAAGAATTAACAAAATAAAAACTATGAATCACACACCCGATAAAAAGTAGAATTTAATGAAAGTCAGTTTCTACAAAGCTCAGTAAAACAGAGAAGGAAAAACAAACTTTTGAAATTAAGATCTTTCAAAAAAAGAAAGTGGAAAGAAATCAACTTGACCAAAAAAAAAGGCACAAAGAAGCCAATTTTAGGGGGAGAAGGGGGTAAATAACTCTAGATACGGAGGATTATTTGAATAGGAAATAAAAGGAAGGTAAGAAAAGGAAGCAAATAAAATTATGTTTCACTTTAAGCCAATATATTAAACAGATACTATGCTTTGGGAAATATATATTATATATTATGTATACTATTATTGGCTCACAAAGAAAATGAAAGGAAGATAATCTCAACCTTTAAAAGTGTCATCAGTTCCAAACAGACTTAGGTGTGGGTTTTGTCAAACTTTTAATAAATATATTATCGATTTCACACACATATAATTATATTCAGAGATATATATAATCTTACAAAAGATAGAAGAAGAAAGAAAACTACCCAGAACATTACATAAATTGCTTGGATAGGCAGCTAAAATCTAACTCACTTACATACATGAATTCAAAATTACTAAATTAAATATTCACAAATTAACCCAGCTGTATTCTTTCTGTTCTATCTTGAACACATCAAGACAAAATAGGGGTTTCAGAATAACTGAATCTACCTATCACAATCTATTTACTGCTACTTACCAACTGTGTGACCCTAGGCAAGTCATATGACCATCTTGTGCCCTAGTTCCTCCACAAGTAAAATGGTTGAGAAATCAATGAGATAATTTAAAGCACCTGGAACACTACTGACATAAATAACTCAATGAATGTTAGTCTTTTTATTGCTGTTTGTTATTAGCATTTCATCAAGAGCTGAATGAGAAAAATATGTGGCATTTCTTTTAGTTTTCTAGTAGATACACTGTTAAGTAAGTTTCCTCTGTAATTTGCTGAGAGTTTCTCCCTGGTAAAAATGCCACATATTATGGCTAAGTATTAGAAATGATCTCTTTTCGTTCAATAACTAGATAAGGATTCTGCTACTTGTTCATTACTGAATTGGATATGCTAACCAACCCACTAAGACAAGAATAAAAAAGTCACAAATTAAAACAATAAGTAACTGTCTTTATGTCAAGACAACATGCCCATCTCTGGAGGGGTTAACTTTAAATTTATAGATATGTGAAAATAAATAAATAAAAATAAAATAAAATTATAGACATATGAAGAGATTTCAGCAAGGGGAGTATAGATTCAGAATCAAATTACATAAATTAACAGTTTTCATATATATTCACCATATCTGATTAGAAAACTTAATAAGAAAAAGAATCTATTCATAATACCCGCCCCCCCCCCAAAAAAAGGAAAGAAAATCCCAAGGAATAAATCCATCAGGAACATCAGGAAGTATGCAATGACTTTATAAGACAAAACCAAGATACTTTACTTTTATTAGATCTTAACAAACTGATTATAATAGTCATATGGAAGAGAAAAAACATGAGAACATGCAAACAGTATTGAAAAAAACAAAACAAAACAATTTATGGGAACTTCTACCAAATGTAACATGATGGTAAAAAGGTGACCAATTTTAAAAATTTATGTGATAATAGGTACAAAAGTAGCTAAAATAGATTATAGGAACAGAGGAATTTTAAAAAGCCTATGTGTGCATGAGAACTGAGATTTTAACAAAGACTGTATTTCAAATCCTAATGAAAATAATTTAGTACTGAATAGCATAAAGACATTGCCTATCTTTCTTGTGAAAAAAATTAAAATAGGATTATACTTCATCATTGAAACACACACATACACACCAAAAACCTGATGGATTAAAGCACTAAATTTTGTGTATAAACACAAAAACTTCAATAACAACAAAAAGTTGAAGGACTGGCCTCTCTCCTTCCAAGGTAAGAACAATCTTCAGATGTGGTCGGCTAGTGCTCAGTCTCCATGACTCCGAAAATTCTTTTTGAGTTCTGGTGCAAGATGGTGACATAGAAGCCTCCTGAATTTACCTCCTGCCATGGAAACACCAAATCTGCAGCTGCCCACCGAGCAATTCACTCTGATAGAAACTAGTGAGTGACTCCTACACATCGGACAAACAAGAAAATACCTACACTTAGAGTCTCAGCCCACCCTCAACTACTGGGAGGGGATTGAACAATCACTCAGTAAGTATGGGAAACAGATAGTGCTATATACTGCTGGGAGGAGTATAAAATGCTACATCCATTTCAGAGAGCAGTTTGGCAGTTTAAATCAAAATTAAAATATTTCATATTCTATGGCATCAATTCCTTTTCACTGTATTTCCATGTGAGAAATAAGCCCACAAATGAACAGGAAGCATGTACAATAATTCTGACGGCAGAACTATTTTTAATGGCAAAGATTAGATATCATCTAAATGTTAATGAACATGGAAAATTAAATGATTACATTCTACAGCAGACTGTGTTAGCTGCCCATCTACCAGCCAACCCTTTCTTCTTCCTTATGACCAGAACAGCTTTATTTGCAGTGATATGTGAAGTCTGAATGATAGATCATTATGAATCTAAGCTGTGATAACCATCCAGCTCCCCTTTACTGGACACTCATGTTCCCATCCTCCCTTGCTGCTGGTACAGAAGTGACCCAGGGCTGGTAAGATGTAGTAGGAGGTATACTGAGGGTATGGGACTTCCTGATTAAAGGAAAGCTATTTTGCCCTAGCTCTCTGACTCTTACTCTTTTTTTTTTTAAGATTTAAGAATTTTCTGTAATTTAAGAATTTTTCCATAATTTCCAGAAAAGGCTAGAACATATTATAATTGTAGCCACTGTAGAACCATAAATAAGAGAAGTGGCTTTCTGTAAAAATTTCTAAAGTAGTTCAACACACCAAAGAGCCCAAGAGATGTTTAGCAATGCCTTGCTACATCTAAGACAAAGGTAGTGAATATAATATTTGGCTAATGTAGATTAAACAAAAAATCTTAGCTTATATATGGACTTCCACTGATTCACCAGTCCACCTTTTTTATGTAAAACTGAAAAATTTAACTGTCAAGTTTTTGAAGTAAGCCTCTTTAAAAGAAATAATAACTTATAAGGATAAGATATACCTAAGACTCTGAATGGGATTTACTTCCATTTAACACATTACGTATCAGTTCCTCAAAGTACTAAGACTCCTAACGGAACCAAAATAAAAGACATTTTCAGGGATGGGTACAATGTAGAAAATTCAGAAGGTAAACCATATCTAAATTTATGAACAACATGATTGATGCTGGAACAGAATACAGAACCCAGAAATGGACCCTCAACTCTATGGTCATGTAATCTTCAACAAAGCAGGAAAGAATGTCCAATGGAAAAAAGACAGTCTCTTCAACAAATGGTGTTGGGAAAATTGGACAGCCACATGCAGAAGAATGAAACTGGACCATTTCCTTACACCATACACAAAAATAGACTCGAAATGGATGAAAAACCTAAATATGAGACAGGAATCCATCAAAATCCTTGAGGAGAACACAGGCAGCACCTTCTGTGACTTCAGCGGCAGCAACTTCTTACCAGAAATGTTTCCAAAGGCAAGGGAAGCAAAGGCAAAAATGAACTATTGAGACTTTAGCAAAGGAAACAGTCAATAAAACCAAAAGACAACCGACAGAATGGGAGAAGATATTTGCAAATGACATATCAGATAAAGGGCTAGAATTATCAAACTCAACACCCAAAGAACAAATAATCCAGTCAAGAAATGGGCATAAGACATGAACAGACATTTCTGCAAAGAAGACTCTTACTCTTTTAAATGCAGTATGAACAGATGCTTAGGCAGAAGTAAACAAAAAGCGTGAGGAAAAAGGCTACATGTAAGGATGGTTAAGAAAGATAAAAAGAACGTGGGTCCCTGGATAATACTGCTGAACTATCAATCCATTCCTAGGAACACCTACCTTCAGTTTTTCTTATAAGTGAAATAGCAGATGTCTATATTATCAAAGCCACAGACAGAGGAGTTCTGGTCACTCTCAGTCAGAGGTCTCCATTAAACATACTATGGAATACTATGCAGTACTTTTTAAGGGAATCATATAAATCTGTATTTACTTTTATATATTGTTAAAAGCAAGCTATAAAATTATATGTATATACACACACACACACATGCATATATATGTATATATTCTGAAAACACTTATGAGTGTGTGTATACCTATATATCTGTATCAATATAAATGCTTAGAAAAAGGTCTTGAAAGCATACACAGCAAAGTGATAACTGACACTGGTGGTATCTGGGGAGGTGGACCAAGGTGGAGATGAAGGTACATGTGAGGATCTAGTGGTTGTAATTCTTGCACAACTAAAAGTAAACAAATAAAAAGTTAAACGAAATAAAGTCTTTAAAATAAAAATAGTAAAGAGGTGAAATATGCATTTTATTGATCTCAAGCTCCCATCAAAGTGCAGCAAATGGTCATAAACTTGAAATGTCATGGATGCCGAGTGTTTCTGGCATCTATTCATATTTAAAGCACGTGGGGAGTGTTGGATGTATATGGTATATCCATATATCTTCAACTGTCCTATGAAAAGTAGATTTATTTGTGGTAAACAAACAAAGATACTGGGAAATGCATGTCCTAACCATTTAGAGATATATGCGAAACAGATGCTTCCACAACACAAAAGGATTTCTTTCTCTACAGATGTTGCCATGGAAGATCTTATGTGGTCCTCTTGTGTGGCAAGTACATCATGAAAGAGAAGTACAGCTTGGCTTTCATCCGTAAAAACTCTCCCACAAATGGCAACCCACCATATTTTCCAGAATCCACCACCATAAGATGGCAGATAGTGGTGGTACAAACTGCATAAAATTGTTAAGGCATCATATGTTGAATACATTACAACATTTATTCAGAAGATTAATAATGGAGCTAGACAGACGTTAGTGGATAGACAAGAGAAAAATACATGGTCAAAATGAGATTAAAATGAAGTAGAAAGCCAACCAGCATGACAGATCAGCAAAACCGGGCACGGCTTTGTGAAAACATAGGAAACTTTACTTTATAAGGAATGTAGGCTCTTTCTCAAACTTTGCACCTCAGCGTGGAGGGCTGGCTATTTGTGCAACATTCACTGTATACATGCTATGTGCCAGAGATTGTACTGGGCACTTGAAATTCAAAAAGGAAAAGGCACATGCTTCTCTCTTATGGAATGACCATCTAGTTGTTGCAACTAAGTAACACCAGTGTGTGATGAATAGAATATTACCGAATAAGCAAGGTCGAGAAAGTGGCCTAGATTGGCAATAATTAACTCTGTCGGGGAAAGGAGGAAATAAAGTAAGAGGTGCTATATATAGCCTTGGGTGAGTGTATGGGGAGCAAGCAGGGGTATGTAGGAAGCTGAGAGAAACCAGGCCTTCCTGATGCACAAGGAAAAGGGAGTCACAGGGACCCGAGGCTGTATGTGGTTGGAGCCGAGCTTGAACGGCTGGTAGTGCTAATGAAAAGCACTCACCCTGTGTCCTCAGATGCGGACAAGCAACTGGGGTGACACAGTGGGACTTGCATTTTGGAGACGTTCTCTGGCCTGGGTGGAGTAGGAGGATGGAAGAGGGGCGAGCTGAAGTTGGGAGAGCCCGGCCAAGAAGCTACTGCAATAGTCAAAGCAAGCAACGGACTAAGGCCTGAGTTCATGCACCTATTAGGTCTCAAAAATACTTGGTGAATACAGTCATCTGGAGGATATTTCTACCATGTGCATTTCAAAATAAGGAAAGGAGGGAAGAAGGGAGAGCAGGAAGGAGAAAAAAGGCAAAAAAAAAAAAAAAAAAGGAGAAAAGAGCCTGCCTGTGGCATAGCAATGCCAATGTCAACAAAGGGTTAAATTTAGGATTGCCAAAACCCCATTTTTTCTCCGTACACACCATCTTTTTTTTTCCTGGTTTCCGTATGTTCTTTGAATAGTTCTTTTCCTTAATTACTCTCTCGGAAATATCTCCTTTCTCCTCTTCTAGCAGCCTGATTTCTGTATGAGTGACCCACTTCAGATTCTCCTTTTTCCATCAGTTCTTCCCACATTCACAGTGACCTGTCTCTTCCAAAAACAAAACTAGTCATCCTTGATTATGTGAAGTATTTTATTTTTCCTAGCTATTTTATGTGTTCCTGTTGTCTAATTAATGGTATGCTTCCTAGAGGTCAGGGAGTTCTAAAAATTTGTAGGCATTTCAGTACCTAGCAAAGCATTGAGCCCAAAAAAGCATCAAATTTAAGAGCCACAAGGGACCTAAAAATCACCCTAGAAAAATCTCTTGTCCATAAATGAGGAAACACTCAGAAAGATTAAGAGTTACTTATGGTTAGAAAAAGAACTAGGATTAAAACCTTGGAGTTGATTTGATCAAGAATTTTTGTGAGCCTACTACCTACTAGGGCATTGTTCTACTCTTTCTATATCAAAGGACAAAAGGAAATCATCTGGATTTTCAAGCCATACTGTCCTTCTAATAAGCTGCTCACTTGGTTGGAAAGGTAAGCAGGTGAAATCTGTAGCAGAGACTGCTAGTCCATTGAGCAAGCCTGACTCCCTGGGTCATGCTGAGATCCGCAGAGAAGATTGCTAACAGAAGATGTAAGAGATATCGTACCTGAAAACTCCATCTCTTTCCTAAAGGCTGAGAGAAGACATGCACTAGATGTACCCAATAAAGGAATGGATTCTGAACATCTTATAAAAGTGGTCACGCCCCACCTCATGGAAAGTTCCAAATTAAAACAAAGAGGGCACTGTGAATCCTAAAACACTCAAACGATATACTCTCTTGAAAACAACAGTTAAACTAATTGCAAAGAACTTCGGGTCTTGCACTCAAATTAAATATTCATAGAACTCCATTTATGTGCCGCATTTAGAAGTTAAGAGACTTTAAAAACTCTTCTGCATTCCCAGTAGTCAGCTAATCCATTAGAAATGTGATACCCACTCTAACCCAGAGTAACAGAGTGCCAGCCCAGGCGGCCAGCTGAGCTTGGAAGCTTTTTCAAGAGCTTCAGGCAGGGGCTTGAGGATGCTAAGTCATTCTGGCAGTAAATCTCTGGCCCTTCTCACCGGTGAGGTTTATCACCAAGCAGTTAAGTAAAAGAGAGGGATATGCTAAGGGGAATAATGTGAAGGGGGGGGAGGGCAGTGTTTCATGGTGACAAAGACATTATTTTCTTATTTGGTAATGACAACGGATTCCTATGTTGCCTGGTGGAATAAAAAAGATCTAGTGCTCAAGGAATTTAAATATTTCTTTAAGCTGAACTTGCTTATAAATGTGTTTACACAAAGATGGCTGGCTGCCGTATAGACAGGTGGCTTCTTTCCCGTATTGTCCACTATGCATTTTGTTGGACTAGGCATCAGTAAAGTTCCGGTCGGAGGGCCACATTCAGCCTGCCATCTGTTTTTGTAAATAAAGGTTTATTGGAACACACCATGTCTGTTTGTTTTCATATTATTGAGTACATTATGGAGTAGCTGCAACAGAGATGGTATGGCCCACACAGCCAAAAAGATTCCCCATTTGACTCTTTACAGACAAAATTGCTGACCCCTGCTTTAGAAAGATATCAGTGTTATAAACAAAGTTAAATTTTTTACTTGAATTAAGATACGCGTGGCTTCACGGTACTTTAATATATTAATTAAACACACACATACATATATAGTATTAAGGAAGTGAAATGGATAATGCAAAGTGTAAGAAAATTCAGAACTCAGTGGAGTGAAATGTTTTACAGTCTGCTTCAATCTGAAAAGGCACAAGTGGAAGAAAGTTTTTAAGCATTACAATGCAACCATTACTGAGTAATAGTGTTTTTGATCCTGTCTCCTTGAATTTCCTGCCATTTGTCAGCATTTTCTGAACCTACTGGTAGAAATCACATTTTACTCTCATGATTCGTCCCACCCACAGGGGGTGGGGAAGAACAATTCTTGGTGACAAAAGAAATTGCTTGGGTGAAATCTGTTATAGACCAGATGGGCTGGAAAGCTTGATGGAAACAATCCTTTATAACCTCTCGCTATCCTCTGAATGCTTTCTTATTTACTCAGAGTAAGCCTTCCATGGCACATAAGAAATGCATATGTTGCCTCATTTATTATTTACCTGACATGTTGTTAGCAACTAGAGTTGGAAACCAGCTCAGAATATGATTTCTTAAGAAAAGACCAGGCAAAGGGACCAGCAGACTCAGGCCGGCATGGTGACTAGGTACAGAATTCTTACTGGAGTTTTTCCAACTCCTACCCCTTTGGAGATAAGATCAGGTAGAAATTTAAAAAAAAAAATTTTTAAAATAATAAATAAATAGGAACACTGGGGTTCTCTGTATATATGGGTATTTTCTTGCATGCCAGAATGAAAGATGAATGGGCAGGCCAACCACATTCTCTCCAGGCACAAGGGAAAAAAAAGTGTTCAAGGGAATAAAATGGTATTTGTTCCTTTACATTTCTAGAAAACGAACTTCTTAGGTAATCTGACAAGAGCCACGCTGGTCACCTCTTGGGCAGTAGGAATGTGACTTTTTATAAACAGTAAACTTATTTAACCTGACCCCACTTTCTTTAATCACAAGCAGATATCACGCATTCCACTGATCTTAGAATCACGCATCACATTTCTAAACCTGGCTCAGTTTGGCCTTTGCTGAGTTCCTACCATACATGAGGACACGATGGTTCCGAAAGTGAATAAGACATCTACCCTGCCCTTGATAAGTTAAGACAAGAGATTCCAATATGCTGAAAATATATTCAACAGATCATTTCAATATATTGAACATAATTTTCTCAGGTCATTTCAAATGATATATTAAGACCTAAGGAAAGGTTTATAAATTGTAATCCTGTCTTTAGTAATTTCCTCACTAACTAGGAAGCAGGTGCACAAAACAAATGAATTAAAGGTATGCATCAAAATAATGTTTCTTTGTCATTCTTTTTTCTCCACCTGAACATTAGCAAGACCAAAAGCTCCAAATGCAAAGAGAAATAAATATTCACTGGTGCCTCCTGAACACAGCTTTCAAGAAAAGATGACTCTTTATTGACTTTTTATACCAGAGAGATGAATGGATTAAAAGCTCCTAAAGGACAGGGATTACGACTTGAGCATCCTTATATTTCCCACTGCATTTACACAACATCAAGTCAACAAAAAGAGATGCCCAAGGTCTCAGAGTGAACGAATGATAAAATATGAGTCTGCTTCTCAAGACCTGTGACTTTTCACTGTATTATCCTTAGGGCCAGTCCTGATGATTTAGAAGAGGATTCAAATTCCAAGCAATGGGTGCCATGTGCCCACACATCGGATAGCTCATACCGTAGACCAGCTAATCTTGGTTTTGTCCAACTTCCCCTGCAAGAGGAAAAACAGTTTCCATGCTGCTGCCACCCAAGCCTGCAAGGAACCAAGAGCTTCTCACCACCCATCATTCCAAAGTCTGGCTTCGTCAGGGTCAGTGGACTCTAGTGTCTTGCAACTTCTCTCACTAAAGCTTCATGTTCTCTTTTCCTTTTTTATTACATTTTAATAGATTGCACTGTAAAAAGGTTGTACTGTAAGACATATTTGCAGCTGCAAATACTTTCAGCAATTCCTTAAAGGACCCTTTTTTCTCTCCCTTCCCTTCTTTCTCTTTATTTTCTGTGTGCACGAGCACACACTTGTGTGAAAAAACAATCAGTGCTTACCCAGTAGAGTTATTTGTGAATAGTTCCATTCTCTTAGTGTGTTAACCTGAAGAAGATAAAGTTGAAAGGGGGAAATAACCAGGAGAGGAAAAGAGTAAAATGTCCAAATAGGAGCAAAGCTAATTTCAATACTGTGTATGTTGTTATTAATATTAGAGGAATTTGATAAACTTTTAAAAATCTCACTGACGGAAGGCCTTGCAAGCGATTTGGGCATATACACACGATCTCTTCAAGTTCAGAGATTCACAACATTAACTTTATAACTTGTTCCTGCTAGTCCACATTTTTTTTTTTAATTAACTGAATCTCTTTCAGTAAAAATAAAGATGTGGGCCCAAGAATCTGGGGTGAAAAGTTCAGTGTTAAAACTATCTTATTTGTCACTGCTCTCTGTGTGCTTAGAGACCCGTATTCCTTAGTCTGACCAAGAATTAGCTTTATGAAAAGAGTGAATTCTATTTATGTTTCTTTTCACCCAAATAAATATTCACTTAGAAAAATCACATATTTAAACAAAGAATTCAGACACTTCTCAAAAATGCTTTTCATGTTTCATCCTATTGGTCTTGTCCCTCTAAAATTCTAGAAGACATTTTCCTATAATTGAATTACTCCATTAGGAGTGATGGCACCTCAGTTGTTCTTATTTCAAGCTCCACCCCAGGACTAGCAGAAACTGAGGCTTTATACATAAGCTGGATTTTATAAGAATGAAAAAGGTCTCTACCAAATATGAATTTATTTTTAAAAGAATGTAGTAATAACGTGAGCAGGAAGCTCATAACTAAAAAGTCATCTTTGGAGTTTATTTCCAGATGAATCAATCAGGTGCCCTCAGAGGACTTAAGGCCCAGCTCATAAAGCCTGTAGAAATAAAAATGCAGCCAGGTAGCAACCTAACAGAGGGGCCCACAGCAGAGCTGCCAGCCAGTGGTTCTCAACTGGGGATGGCTTTGCCTCCAAGAGGACATTCGGCAATGCCTAAAGACATTTGTGACTGTCATTCCTGGAGGGGGGGAAATGCTGCTGGCATTTAGTAGACTGAAGCCAGGGATGCTGCTAAACACCCTACTATTCCCAGGACAACCCTCCACAACAAAAGACCGTCTGTCCTAAAATGTCAATGGTGCTGAGGTTGAGAAACCCGGTGCTAGTCCCATGATCTATAATCTTTTAAGAGTTGCCATACCCTATTATTTCAAAACACACTTCTTGCCGTGTGGCATGCATTCATCCTATAAATGGAAGCAAACAAAAATTAATTTTCTTTCTACTATTTCTGCAATACCCCTTAATATAACCAGAGTTCCCACTGGGTGTTGCATAACTAAGACCGTGGATTCATGATCCTGACTCAGAGCTGACCCAGTTATATGGAGACCTTTTGGCCCTTCTCAAAAAATATGGAGGGATAGTATTTTATTTCTCATTCCACTGCCAGTTCCTCAAAAGCCTTAAAAAAAGTTCAAGTTTAGAATATGCCAATCACAACCACTTAAAATCAGAAATAATATAGTTTTTCATCTCTAAGGAGAGAAAGAGTATCTTACAAAGGTAAAAAAATTTTTAACTTTGATCTTATCTTCTCGGGGAATTTTCCACATCTGAAAGTCTGGGGGTTAAAGAACATATTAGGTCAACACAGTGCCACTTCTTCTTACACTTTATAAAGTGTAGCACAGTGGACAGCAAAGGACCAGCAAACATATTCCCAATGTCATCTATCTCCTGCAGGACCGCTAGAGCCTCTAATATGTTAATGGGCCCTATGAATCTCCAGTGGTACACTACATCTCATAGGGTTTCCTAAGCTACTTCCACCATAAAACCCTTTATTTGGTTACATTTTATGAAATTAGAATTCCAAAGAGCATATTTTAAAAGTGCTGGAATGGTAAACCTGGCGTCTTCCCAGTGAAATCTCCCTCCATATGGAAAGCAGTGGTCTTAACTGGCTTACTTGATGGATAGCTACGTTGTCTCTCGTTTAACTGGACCAAGTTAAGCCCTTGGAAATGCAGTTCATTAGGTTCTTCTAATGGATATGGATTGGATTTTTCTCTCACTCTTTAAGAGCCAACTGGTCACATTCTATAGAATACAAAACACCCTAGGCATCGCTGAGCTGGTGAATTTTCTATTTTCTCTCTTGCTTAAAGAAATATTTCCAATGTATTGCTCAATATGTACTTAAAGGAGGAAAGCCACAGAAAGCACAAGGATACATACATGTTATCTTGGCTTTCAAAACAGCATTGTTCTTCCAAAGTCAAACAGATCAGGGACGTTTATATCAATATCTATACACGTAGAGAAGTACATATTCAGGTGCAATGATACAGATTTGCAGTGTTCAAAAAAGATTAATTCATAAGAAAGGGATTTTTTTTATTGATTAAGATGGATTTTATATCCCATATTAGACTGAATAAATCATGAGTATTTTTTCTAAATGGGCTGTCCTTCACTTATGTGACAGTAACACTTACCCACAAACAAGAATATATGCCATGAGGCATGTTTTCAGTCATAGGGAAAGATTTATTTTGATTCACCCACGTTCTCTTCCTTATTTCTTATTAAGAGTAAGCATTTGCAAGGTTGCTGTTCACATTTTGATATTAGTTCTATTGCTGTTGAAGCAGTTGGTCCATGGTAAATTTGAACCAATAACCTCATGTTATTTAACATAAGATTCTTACTGACTGAGTGACTCAGCCACATAAAAGAATATAACCTCATTATACTGGATACACACACACACACACACATATATATACTTACATATATATATTTATTACATATACATGTATTTTTAATAGCATAGGTGTTTGTATTCTAATATGGCCACAAAATTAAAACTTATCTACAAATCTGGGGCAGTACCAAAGGAAAAAGAGGAGTGCAACAGAATTATATTCAATTTGATATTTTTTTTTCTTTCTTCAAAATATAGAAGTACTGAGATGGGGGCAAATAAATGATCCCTTCTTTCAAAGAGCTTACTTGTATTTATTTTTCCTCTTTACCAGTTATAAAACTGTCTCTATTTTAGGCAGTTTCTTTCTTTCTCTCTCTCTTTCTTTCTTTCGTTCTTTCTTTCTTTTTCTTTCTTTCTTTCTTTCTTCCTTTCCCCCACCTCCTTTCTTATTCATTCATTCATGCATTCATTTATTCACTCACTCAACATTGATTGATCACCTTCTGGGTGTTGTAGCAGGAGGAAGGTAGTGTAGTGACATTAAACTCAGGCCAGAAAAAAACATTAGAAAATAGTGGAAACTAATCTGATTCAAAAAAGATTGCAACAGCAAATATAAGTGACAGGGACCAAAACAACTACTCTAGGACAAAGAGATATGTTGCAGTTTCATAAATACTTTTGGTACTTCATTAAAACTCAAAACTCCTTTTCAGCAAACTACATTGAGCTTGAGGAGCAAATCCATGCTTCTGCCTGTTTTTGCACTGCCCACAAGCTAACAGTGTGTTTTGTAAATTGTTTCTTAAATGTTGGGGAAAAAAGAAAAAGAATGGTAATATTTTGTGACATGAAAATGATATGAATTCAAATATCACTGTTTCCATACTAAAGTTTTATTGGAATGCCGCCATGACCATTCACTTATATTGTCTATGGCTACTTTCATGCTATAACAGCAGAGCTGAATAGTTGTAACAGAGACCTTATGGCCCACAAAGACTAAAATTTTTACTATCGGGCCCTTTAAAGAAAAGATTTATCAACGTCAGATATGACTGGCCTGAGAAAAGCATTATGTGTTGACACTGTAACTTCAACTTCTGTACCATTAAAAACAACCAATAAAAGGGTTTTCCATTTGTCTATCAACATATAAAATAGGTCAGAGAAAGAGAGGCTATATATCTAAATCTACATGCAAGTACATGTGAAGAAGGAATAAAGGCATCACAGTAGTCTATGGTTTTATAGTATGACTCCAGGGTATGGGAATAAAAATATATCCAAGGATCATTAGATAATCCATCTATCCACTCGGGTCAGCATTGCCTTGATCCTACTAAAATACTAAGTGTGGTTTCAGTGACTGAGTTTAGAAAGAATTAAGAGAGAAATAAGAGAAATGTAGAAAGCTAGAAACTAAATGGGAAAAAAAAAAAAAGAAATTGGGATAATTCAGTGAAAAGAAAAGAAAGCCAAGGGGCGATTTACTACTGAACTTTCAACTACAGTTGAAGGCATTGAGCTTACACGTTAAGGAGACTTTTATGACAAAGTGTGTTGTTCATCGTGGACCTGAGTTACCTAGAGAGACAATTGGTTCTTCAAGTCTGCAAGTCCTGGAAAAAAACAAAAAAAGACATTCATCCATGCTACCCTGTAGGAAAAAAATTAATTGACTTGGGACACCTGGCTGGTTCAGTTGGAGGAGTGTGCGACTATTGATCTTGGGGTCATGAGTTTGGGCCCCACGTTGGGTGTAGAGATTACTTAAATGACTAAATAAAAACTTGTAAAAAATTAATGTAAATAAATAAGCTATATTAAGTGACCTCTTGGATGCTCGGACTTCTGAGTATTCTAAGACTATTTCTGTAAATCTAAAAACATTAATAATTTTCATTATCAGTTGGGAGAAGGAAGGCAGAGCGATGAGTACATACATGAAGATTACTGTGTCTGCCAGTTGTCCCTAGACAATGGGGGTGAGATGGGGTAAAAGCCTCCCTAAGTAACTTTGTTGCACGAGCTCTTAACAAGATTCTTCAGATCAAGATTCTTCTTGCCAGAAGCAGAGTTTTCCAAGCAGTACTGATATTTCTTTTTTTTTTTTTAAAGATTTTATTTATTTATTAGAGAGAGAGAGAATGAGAGACAGAGAGCATGAGAGGGAGGAGGGTCAGAGGGAGAAGCAGACTCCCCGCCGAGCAGGGAGCCCGA
>NC_058403.1:140911663-141063552 GCF_002201575.2 Neomonachus schauinslandi | reverse complement strand
CTGAGCCGAAGGCAGTCGCTTAACCGACTGAGCCACCCAGGCGCCCCGCAGTACTGATATTTCTGGCCTTGATTTATACCGATCAACAAGCATATGTCTGTAGGGATTAAATTAATTAGAGGAGATTTGCTGGATAATGTTCAAAGACAATAAAATTCCTCAAGGTTTACAGGCCATACAAGTTGGAGCACAAAATGGTACACCTTGGGGGAGGATTAAGAGGAACTAATTTTGTACCCAAAGGACTGTCAGTTTCTATCCCCATGCAAAAGGGAGACTTTGCTTCAACACGTTTCCAATTGGAGAACTAGGTTAATGCCTATAGAGCTATATGTGTTGGAAAATAAATTCTGAAAGAATAAACTGAGGAAAAATGGATTACATTAAGAAGCATGAAGTGTAAAAGGCAAATAGCCTCTCTAAAAAACATTTTTCAAATGTCCAAAGGAAAAGGAAGAGGATATTAAGCTGTTATTTCCCATTTTTTTATGTTCTAAAAATAGGATAAGAGAATGGTTTCACTTAATTATGCCATAGGATAAATTTCCAGATGAAGAGGGCTATTAAATCTTGAGTAAAGTATCTCAAAAGCTGTAGACTCTTTGAAAATAGGGTTATCTACAACTAGATGGCTCCATGGGCGTACAGCCCTTCCATACCAGGCAAGAGACAGAGACTACTTAAGATTTCCTCTAATCCCAGACAACCTGCTGAATAGATGAAACAGATGGCTACCTATGCTTTACCACTTATGGGTTACTCAAGTCCAACCTGCATGAAGACATCTTCAAGTTCCTGTTCCTCTCCCACTAAAATCAATCAGGGAAGGGTCCCCGAATTTGCATTTCTACCAAGTTCCCAGGTGATGCTCCTGCTGCTGGTCCAGGGACCATACTATGAGAATCACCGGTCTATAGTCATCTCTGGTGCCCTTTCATACAATAGAGTGGGAAGGCACAAAAGACCCAGTTCACTAACCTAACTCTTAGCCTGCCATTTCTAAACATGAACATTTTTATATTATGCTTAATCAGCACCTTCTGTAAGACTTATATCTAATTAGCTACCGACTATACAATCAAGTTTTGTTGTGGCCTAGTCCATTCAAAAAAGATAAAAGTACCCAGTTTGTCCAAATCCTGAGAAACAAAATTATAGGGAGAGGAATATTTATTTGGCCAAGGGCTAAAAGCTAAGATTCTACCTAGGTCCCCCGACTCTCAGTGCCACAAATGCAATGAAAAAAACAAACAAATAAAGCTATTTCGGATCACAGCTGCGTTTCAGAGCCTTCCACAGGCAATGCAAAGAAAGCCGGGATATAATGACACAAACAATTTAGGAAGCTTGATTCTGAGATTATAATTTTGAGAATGTGAAATGCAACAAGCTCATCAAGACCCTGAATGTACCAAAACATTATGCCAACATGTAACTATTTCAAATACTATTTTCCCTAGGGTTCAGACACACCCAGTGAGAAATATCCCTAATTTTATTTTATGTTAATAATTATTTACAGTGTTGTTAAGCCTGTACAAAGTACCATCTCTAAGGATGATTCCTTTATCCAGTCAATATATGAAGACTAGTTAAGAAGCACAGTCTTATAGAAAAGATACATCCTAAAAGCATTTTTAGTTAATTGTGTATAGATCAATTGAATCATTTCACATGTAGTAAGGGTCGTAGCCAAAGGAAACATATAATGAGTCATTTAATTAAGCTAAATAATTTTCAGTTAAATCATTTACCTCTTTATTTAACCTTGGTAACCTTAGGTTTGATGTAGCAAACTCAGCATGTGAGAAACTGAGACACAACAATTTTATGCTCTTTGGTGAAATCAACCTTTACTTTCATGAAATTTGGCCCCTTTACTTATATCACTTGAGTGGGGGAGGGGGGAAGAACAAGAAAAGGTGGGGGGAGAAGAAAGAAAAAGAGAAAGGGACAGGGAAATGAAGGGACAGAGGAAGGGAGAGAAAGAATATTCATTTTTCTCTTTAAATAGGAAGCGATTTTAAACTCCATGCTCTGAGATAGCTCTGTGAATGTTAGAATAAATAACTACACACCCAAAAGCTAAGAAATTCAGGAAAACCAGCTAAGATTGGGAAACATGAACAATATCTACAGTACCCCACATGTACAACCAACTACTTCTCATTCAGTGAATTTTTGCCAGCTACAGGGGAATGGGAAATTTTAAAACTTAAATAAATTAGGTTATCTTGATGTTTTCAAAGCATTTGACTTCAAGTTCTTGTAGACTTATGAATATTAATACCTTGTGACCAAAATGCTACCGAGCCCATTGTGTAAAACATATTTAAATGGTTATACTTCCCAAAGATATTAAGAATTACCTAGAAACTATTAAAGGGCGTAACTCAGTCTGAGTTTCCCTAAATTCTGTAACCATACAGCACATCCATTTCAAAAGACTGGATACCCACAGAAGTGAACTAACTCTGCTAACTAGAGAGTAGACATCTCACATAAAGTGAAAACAGACTGGCAGATAGTAACACATGTCCCGGTTGTGAAATGCAGTTGAGTTTAGAGCTCCATCTGTTCCCAGACTTGAAAAGTCTGGGGTTTTCTCAAAACCACCACAAAAGATTTGTGTGTTGTACCAACAGAATGCAGACATTTTATAAGCACTGGGCCAAATAATCATTTATAAATAAATCCCTATCTTTATAACCACAAAAATTGAAAACA
Source organism: Neomonachus schauinslandi (assembly GCF_002201575.2). Taxonomy (NCBI): domain Eukaryota; kingdom Metazoa; phylum Chordata; class Mammalia; order Carnivora; family Phocidae; genus Neomonachus; species Neomonachus schauinslandi. The sequence goes on along the minus strand of NC_058403.1, from coordinate 141,060,825 downwards.
CTCAGTAAGAATGTGCCAACCTTGAACAAAATACCATTGGCCCCTCATATATTGTCACTATTTCTCTTTTAAGATGCATCATTCATCTCATGAAAATAGAGTAACAAGCAAATAGCCACTTTTCCCAACCTGCAAGGATATTTTCAGGACTTTGCCCTTGAAAAAGGTAGCTTCCTCACCGAAATCATTTCAATCGCTTTCAGGCAAGAAAGCTGCATGGCAAACATCAGTGATCTAACATCAGGCAAGTTTTCCTCCTTGATAATAAATATGTTAGTTTGGAGCAGGCTCACAAAGAATCCAGACAGCTCTGATCTGGCCCTATTCCAGCAGTGAAGCGTCTGGCGTCGGAGGAAAACCATCAGATGTCTTTCAGATGTGTACTTCTATCTACCCCTACTGTCTGCAGCTTGAAACAGAAGTGATGACCATTAAAGGCCTGTCTTTTGGGCATTGGTGTCAAACATCTTTGCTAACTACAATGTACAGTCAACTGAGAACATCATGTATTTATTGAGGAGGGATCTTTTGAAAACATATGGCATATGTCAGGTCAGATACTAGAAAATTAACAAGACTTATAGGCCACTCTTGGTCAGGATTCCCACCCAAAATTACAGCATAGTGTAGAGCTCCTCTTTCTTTTTGGAATTTACATATATTCCCCAGGATATGTGAAGATGTGAGTCTGGTGCTGGACTAGCAGCTTCTTTTGTATAAGTTGCATGTGTTAGGGCTCAGCCAAAGCCCCAGCATGGGGCATTTGGCCAGCTTCCCCATATATGCAGTAAACTGACTTAAGGAAAAATATAATGGTGCTTCTACTAAAATACCCTAAGTCACACTCTGGAAGTAACAGGAATTAATTTAATGCTTAAGAGGGAGTGTTCATACGACATACTCTAAAGCACAAAGAGAGAGCAACATTTAGTAGGGGATTTTCGATGGTTTTGCTAGTGTAGATCCTGAAGACAGACTCAAATGTCCCAAAAATCAGATGAGGCTGAAAAGGAGGCACCGTCCCTCGGGAGCTAGAATTACAGAAATTGAGTAGAGTCCAAACAAGCGGAAAGGCAAGGCAAAAGCAAAGTTAGAAACAAGGGAAGAGGTATGAAGTATGACTGAAACTCAGTTACTTCTGGATATCTAGAAATTAAAGGCAGAAATATTCGTCATAAACTCAGGTGATTGCAGGGCCAGGGTGGAAACCTGTAAGAAGAATCTGGTGGCAGAGGGTAAACAAAAAGGAAGTTGGGGGGGGGGAGGGGCTCTCGCCAACCCTAGAGAGACAGAGATTCTCATTCCATTTGTCAAAACATACCTGACATACACTCTAGCAGCTGAATTTACCTACCATTTTGTGTTCCAAAATGGGCACTGGGGTAACTGACTTAGGGTAGGAAGGCTAGTGTCCAGCAGCAGGCAGGGCTGAGTAGGGTTACCTGCCTTCAGAATCAAGCCACGGAACATTTCACAGTAAATTAGGTCATTTATTTATCAGCTGAGAGTATAGCTGTAGAAAAGAGGGCATTTATGTATGTATGTATGTATGTATTTAAATGATTTATTTATTTGAGAGAGAGAGAGAGAGTGCCTGTGTGGGGGTGGGGGGAGGGGCAGAGGGAGAGGGAGAGAAAGTCCCAAGCAGACCCCCAGCTGAGCATGGGGTCCAATACAGGGCTAAATCTCAGGACCCTGAGATCATGACCTGAAGGAAACCAAGAGTCATCACTTAACCGATTGCGCCCCGAGGTGTCCCCAAAACAGGACATTTAAAACAAAACACAAATTTGCCTATATTTGATGTGGGGTGTTGCATGGAAGTTGTGGGGCCCCCAATCTTAACTACTGTGAAATAATCATACTGTCAGTGCCTTGATATTTTTTTTAAAGATTTTATTTAATTTGTCAGAGAGAGAGAGAGAGAGAGCAAGAGAGGGCACAAGCAGGGGGAACGGCAGGCAGAGGGAGAAGCAGGCTCCCCACTGAGCAGGGAGCCCAATGTGGGACTCGATCCCAGGACCCTGAGACCATGAAGGCAGGCGCTTAACCAGTTGAGCCACCCAAGCATCCCAATGCCTTGATATTTTTTGTCAAAATGTGAGCAACTCCAAGTGATGCATTAGAATAAAAGTTAAAAAAAAAAAAAGAGAGAGAGAGAGAAAGCCATGGAAATGTTTTTGTTTTTGTTTTTCAATAATCATGAAAAACCAAGGTTCAGATTTGCTTGTGTAGGCAAACAGACTGCCCATAGCCCTAATATCACATATGGAAATCCCAAGTTCTGGCATGCATGCATGATGGACCAGACTCTGGAAAAATCTCATGCCAGGGAAAACTGTGGATTGTCAGCCATTCATGCCGAGCTTGGAATGTTACTGTCCCATTAAAGTTTCCAAGGCTTTTCCCCTAAGAAACTTAATAGGCACCCTGGGCAAGCCTTGCTCCGAGCCTCAGGACTCAGAAGACATTCAGAAAATGAAGGCTTCTAAAGAGGGAAGCTAGAAGTAAGTACATGGAGAAAGAAGGTAGGAGAGGAGAGGGATTCTAGAAAGCTGTTTGGAGGTAAGTTTGAGCAGCCTCCTTAAAACCAAGGAGGACAGAATGAGAGAAACAGAGAACAGAGGAATGGAAACTTTCAACACACAGCTGTGACAGGAGAGCAAAGGAGGAAGATCATGAACTATGGGATTAAATGTCATGCAGTGAAGTCTTCAGTGTGTGCAGACGATGGTACTTTGGGGAGGAAATTCTCCACACCTCCTACTCCAGGAGGAAAGTCCTTTAAAGCATGGAGGAAGAATGGGAGGGAGAGAGGAAGGGGAAGGCCTACAGTAATTCATCCGTTAGGGCCTCTGCTTCCCTCTCCTCACCCTGCTCCACTGGTTTTGGGTTTCTTCCCAGCACCCAGTGCAGAGGAAATAAACAAAAACGCAGGAGCCTTGCTGAAGCACTCTTCCCAGAGTTCAAGCAATCCACAAGTTGCTCAAACATCTGCTCCTGCCCCAGTGTCTGAAGTGGGACATAAATGGAAAAGCAAGAATACAAGGGAAGAAAGCCAAAACCAAGACTTCCTCCATGCTTCTCTATTTCCAGTACCTTTTGGTTTTCACCTTGCTTCATAACCTAAAGCCACACCAAGGAAATGCACTGATGATCCCAGCACAGGACAGCACCTCTCCAAGGGTCCAGGTTCTCTTGGGCTTTGCTCCAAGAATACACAGGGACAAGGTTCCCCACCGCCCCCCACGCGGGACCTAGGGAAAGAGGAAAAGAGATGGTCTTACATGTTGCTCATCAGGGATTATCCCTACTGCCTCAAACAAGAGCTCCCGAGCTGGATCTGACGCCGAAACTGGTTTCTGAAGATGTTTTCTGGTTGCTGTACCATGTAGGAGTAGTGCTGCCCCTATCCCCTTGCTCTGACTTCAAAGCCTGCCTATTTGTGACATTAGCAAGTGTGAGATGAAAGCCGCGAGGAAATCAGTCTGCAGTGAGTAGACTGGGGCTGGCAGTTATATGTGTCGCTTTTATCCTGAATGAGGAGACTACAGAGAAAGATACAAATGATTTATTGTACACTGAGCCAGACAATCTTGACTTCGAAAGAAAAAAAAAAAAAACCCCAACAAGTGTATGTTTTCCTCCTCTCAGAAGATTCTATTTTGATGAAATGGAGAGATTCCACCAGATTCCTCGCATGTTTGATATATACATATCTATATATATAGTGCAATACGAGGATTTTGGCTAAAGTTTCTATTGCATAAAAGATATAAAATTATTTCTCAATGCCAAAGAAGTGCTGTGTTGACCTCCAGCATGTTTTAGCTTATTAGTTCTCAAACCCTGTTGGATAGCATGAAATTTAATTTTTTTGTCCCATCATGGGAACTGGGAAGAATTAAGATCCTAACCATGACCTCACATTCCATGAAAAATAAACTACTGAACCAAGTGTATGTAATAGCCAGCTCTATTTTAGTTGCAAATGACAGAAAACCCCAAGTCTAACTGAAACTGAAAAGAGAAATTATTGTCTCTTGTAAAAGTAGAGTCCAAGAGGAGTCCTAACTTCAGGCCTAGTTTGATCCAGGGTATCAAGGAAGTGACACAAGGTGGTTTATCTCTCTCCATCTCTCAACTCAGTTCACTGAAGCCCATCTCCATATTGACTTCTCTACCAAGCAACCTCATAATGGCAAGATAGCTACCAGTAGCTTCAGGATTTTACCCGTGTAAGCCTAAATCCAAAGGGAAAAAAAAAAGTGAACTCTTAGCAAAAGCTCCATAAAATTTCAGGTTTCACTCTGATTGGACTGACCTGGGTCACACCACCCCTGAACTAATCACTAAGGTTAGGGCAGTCCTGGACTCTGAACAGGCAGGCCTGAATTACAAATCCTCTTCTTTGAGGTCCATGTAAACCTCATAAACTGAAAAATGACGTTTTTCAGGGCGAAATTGTGCTAATTCTACCCCCAAAATAGTATATGGAATCTGGACAGACACAACAAAAGACACACACTAAGGCATAATAGAATATTTTAGAGATGTGTGGCTAACATATGAGTGGTATTCCTCTCCTAGTACTGAAAGGCAAATAGGAGAAATATCTATTATTTTATTTTCCTAGCTGAACACCCCTATCCAATTTGTTAAATATTAAGAATGTTGTTCAATACCTGCAACACTGGCTTGTCATTGTGCTGCCCTTCCCCCCACCAACTGGGCCAATGTCAAATAAAATAGGGTATGACACATAATCACTATTTATTCTCCTTGAGTCATTCCTTAGTAGTGACCAGTTAACAAGTTCCTACCATGTACTAGGTCTGTGCTAAGTATTTTCAACACAAAGTCTCTAACCCTCAAACCAACAGACTATGTTGCTTGTCCAAAGTAATACAGCTGATAATGGTGGAACCACAATTTGAACCAAAATTGGTCACAAGGCCCTCTAGGCTTTTTCTCTTGTACTAAGCTGCCTTGTACTCACTGAACATGATTTTACCAGGTACATCTTCTTTTGTACTTTGATTTTAAACTTGTTCCCATTTACCAGTATGAATCTTAAACCTACTTGCAGATTTCCAGTATGCTATTCCTGAAGGTCTGCTGTTCAGGGCTGCCTTCTCTAACAGTTCTGGTGCATCTTAATACTGGGGCTTTCCAACACTATGAGTAGGAATGGATAATTCCACCCTGTTACTAATTCTATTAAGGTCAAGTTAGATTAGTTATCCATTGCTGAATGCAACATGTGCCTTTTCAGTTCCATTCCCTTTTCATAGTGCTCACTGGGAAGTCTTTCCAAATTTCCCATCTGTGAATAGTACATCCATCTCCATCTATGAAGATCTTACACATTAAAGGTTTACTTTATTACATTACTAGGTCTTTGGGAAGATAATTTTTCACTATACATCAAGACTCTTGAACATAAACATATCCTTTGACCCAAGGACCCCATTTCTTGGGATTAATCTTAAGAAAATAAATATGCATGGAGCTAAATTAATAAACAAACAAGCACACACACACACACACACATTGTTGCATTAATTTTAACAGTGAAAGAATTGGAAACATCTGAATTTTCAATGTCATAGGAGTGTGCTTAATAACATATTAATGTACATGTCAATAATAATCACAATGTGCAGGTTATAAAACAGTATGTACAGATTTATCCAGTTTTAGAAGATACGCTGATTGGGCCTTCCAGATTTACTCACGATCCTCTCTACACTGCTCTCTGCCCCAGAAAACTGGTTTGTAAGCACTATTCAGTAGGCTCTTTTGATCTCTGCTTTCAGTTGGGTTCACCAATGGGAAGCCCCAGCACAGTATCTGAGACAAGGGGGAGAGAAGGACATCAGGGTATTTATTCTCTTGATTCTCTCTCTCTGAAGTTACTTGAGCTGGCTAAGTCTCTTCAACGAAGGACAGTGCTTCTCTCAAGGTAGAAGGTTTTTCTCTACTCTCTCCTTCCAGGTTCCAGTAATCACAGCCTCCCCTTATCCCTTCATTAATAGGCCTGGGGTTAGTAACAGCTCCTTTACTATTACTAGCCCTGGGTTACAGCACCACCCTGTGCTTCCCCTCTGTTTACCCACCCATATAATTTGACCATGCCATCTGTTTCCCATCAGGACCTTGACTAACACAACACAAATATAAACACACTCACTCATAAAAGGGGAAAGAAATCTTACAACAATATACCACAAAAAAACAACAATGGATATCTCACTAGGGGGTAGTATTATGAGTAATTTTGATTTTTTTCTCCTTATGCTTTTCTGTACTTTCCAAATTTATATAATCAATATGTAATACTTTCAGAATTTGAAATAACCATAGGTATTATGTTCTTACAAATGTAACTTACGACACATGTCAGCTCTTCGATAAATTTTCCCCTGATCACATACCCTCTAAACTTCCCACTCTCTAAACTGAATTTTTCCACCATTTATTTTCTACACTATCTATACAACACTCATAACTTCCTGGCGGTGAGGCTCTTTTTAAATGTGTATGTATTTATTTATACCAGCCTTACTCAAAGAGGGATTTAAGAGAACACAATTTGTATATAGCACTTCTCTTTTCTGAGATTAAAATCTCAAAATCTTGGAGGGCAGGGGCCATGTTTTATGCTCTCTATATTCCCTACTGTACCTATTACACAGTAGACAATCAATAAACATGGATAGAATAAATGAAATCTGTAGAAGAGATTTAAAATCTCATTTCTGTCATTTCAACTTCCTTCCTATCAACTCTTCTCTATAAGCAATAAAAATGAATCATTTGAATTCAATTTCTCTACAGATCCATCTTCTAGTGAAAGTGCAAATCAGGAATGAAATAGCTTGAGGCAAGCAGTCTCAGGGACTGGGGAAAAACAGAGGGTTGGGAAAAGCCACTACGAGAGTACAATAATGAGTTCTTGGATAATCAAGAGGTGGCTAGGTTTTACGACTAAGCTTTCTCACTAATAACAAATCTTGAGATTTTAGTTTCAGACCTCTAAAATGTATCACAGGAGGAAGAAATCTGAATAGCAGTATTTGGATTAATTGGGTCATAATTATTCATTGTGGAAAAGAAAGCAGCTAGACTAGGATCAGCCTTACAGAAGATCAAATTGTGACCTGATTCCTCAAAGCACCATTTCATACTTGCTATTTCTATTTTCCTCAACCTCCTACTATAAATAGAGGCAGTGAGTCTAATTAGGTATTTGAATAGTCACCAAATGCAATCTTCTAAGTTCAGTTTCAGCAACTGTTGAGCAATGTACTCCTGAGAGAGTAAAATGACACCCTCGGACCCTACAGGGGTAGCTGGCCAAAGTGACAGAAAGTTGCCACCATCCTTCTGGAGAAATCTTTGTTGTGGTCTTCACTTCTGAAAATCCTAACCCCCTTGGGCGTGTCACCACTTCCATGGTGGTTGCAAGTAAATGGGAAACAGATATTGACACAAGCTGCAACATGGCCCAAAACACAAACCTGGTATCTTAAGCCCCACAAGACACCAGGAGAAGGAGCTCTGTGCCTACCTTTTCAGGGATTCTGAGCAGTACCTCCAGCAGAGCAGGTAAAGCACAGTGGGGACACAGTACATCTGACTTCTTTTCATTGACTCTGACAGTAAAAAAAGCGGTGGGGGCAACTTGTCTGCAACATCCCCCCAAAAGTTCTGGATCTTGCTGTCTCATAAAAATTTATTTTATTACAATCTGGATTCACATACTGCTGGTCTCACCCTTTGCCTGTAATACGATTGCCTTTCAATGTTTCCCAGACCACATGTTGTTTAGCCGCCCAATATGTACTTCCATGTGGTTCTTATTATTAAAATCACATTATCAAAAGGGAGCCCCAGGACCAATGACAAGAATTGAACATGTCCAGATGCCACCAGTACCTCTGATCCATTATCTGGAGCTCCAGTGGTATTCCTACCTCACCCCAGTTATCTTGTCTGTTTTCACACAGTATCTATTCTAAAATCAGTGATTTAAAGAACACATTTCATCCCTACCGACTGAATACACAATGTACATTTTTCTCTGTAAGCCATTTACTAAATACATTCACTGTACTCAGCTCTTAACTGACAGATTCCCTATTCTAATACAATAAGTTTCCTTCCTAACTATTCTTATACATTGCTAGCAATGGTTTGTCGCTTTTCGGAGCCAAGGGATACCCCAATATATAATTCTCCACTGCCCCCCTCAGGCATGCAGAGTTCTCAAGTTTCTCATTATTAAAATCTGCACTCAGAATGTGATTGACTAATTCACAATGAAGTATAATAGTTTTTACTTATTTCTAGCTTCCTCTAGATCTTTCTATTCTAAAATATAAAATGTTTCAGTTAAGAGGGCATATCTCTTCAGGTAGATTTCAGGTACTAATGGCAGGTGCTGAGTTGTTGGGGTGGGAGTAGGGGCGTTTTTAGAGGAATAACTTCATAGAGCTTTCCCGACCCTGGCATGTAGATTCACAAAGGTCACATGTCAGGCTGCCCTGCATGAGAATAACAGCAGTCATAGCACATCAATAACAATTTTTGCTATTTCTCATACTACTATTTATTAAGTGCCTTTTCTCTTCAGAGTTGGGATATGAATTTTAAAATTTTATTTCATTTTCACTGTGATCCTATGAAATTGCCCTGTTATTCTCATTTTATGGTGAAGAAACATAATTTGATCAAAACCATTCAGCTAAATGAATGGCAGAGCTGGGATTTCAACTCACAACTACAGGATTCTTAAACCCATGGTCTTAGCCATTATAGTCTGCTTTTTGGCGATCTCAAATGAATTGAACTTTTAAGATATTTACTGGATAGACTCATTTTTGCCTTCATAATTTCTTGTTTGTTTTTCTCAGTACTCTCTCATCAATATCATGAGGGTAAGGTGATCAATTGCATTGGAAACTCTCAAGTTTTTCAGTAACCCCATTGTTGATCTAGTCATTTTTATACTCCATGGAGAGCTTACTTGGGAGAGATTTTTTCCATTAAAGATATTTTTTTTTCCTCCCAGCCTTCCAAGCTAATGAAAAAAAAAAAAAAAAAATATATATATATATATTTAAGGGGAAACTAAAGCTTGCATTTATTCCAACCTTATTACTAATCAAAAAGAAAGAAGGAAAATAAATCAATAAGATACAATTTGTCTGTCCTAAGTTGATGATGCTATGGAAGGATGAGTGCTTTTAAACAATACTAGGAGGATATAAGTTGAGAAAAGTTTTGTGCAGAACAATTAAATAATATGACCCAGGAATTCTACTTCTTTAAACTTTTTTTTTTAAAGATTTTATTTATTTATTTGTCGGAGAGAGAGAGATAGCAAGACAGAGCACAAGCCGGGCCGGGGGGGGGGGTGGCGGCAGGTAGAGAGAGAAGTAGGACTCGATCCCTGGGATCATGACCTGAGCCGAAGGCAGACGCTTAATGACTAAGCCACCCAGGTGCCCCTAAACTTTTTTTTTTTTTAAGAATTATTTATTTGAGAGAAAGAGAAAGAGCACATACACATGATTTGGGGGAGAGTCAGAGGGACAGAATCTTCAAGCAGACTCCCCACTGAGTGCAGAGCCCGATGTGGGACTCATCTCAGGACTCATGTGATCATGACCTAAGCCGAAACCAAGAGTCCGATGCTTAACTGTCTGAGCCGCCCAGGCACCCCTGAACTTGTTTTAATTAAATAATCAGAAGCACATCCAATAATTCATGAGGATATCTGTCTTTGTATGAGAAAAAAATAAGAAAATAACCTAAATGTATAATAATATGTGACAGCTAAATAAAGATTGGTACATTTATATGAAAGAGTAATATGCAGTAACTAGAATGTTTTCTAATAATTCTTAAGGAAATGAGAATTTGCCAAAAATAGAATAGTAAGTGGGAAAAGCAGACACAAAATATATGTTTTAAATACATCTAATTTCTGGGCGCCTGGGTGGCTCAGTTGGTTGAGCGACTGCCTTCGGCTCAGGTCATGATCCTGGAGTCCCTGGATCGAGTCCCGCATTGGGCTCCCTGCTCGGCGGGGAGTCTGCTTCTCCCTCTGACCCTCCCCCCTCTCATGTGCTTGCTCTCTCTCATTCTCTCTCTCTCAAATAAATAAATAAAAATCTTTAAAAAAATAAAAAATAAAAAAAAATAAATAAATACATCTAATTTCTGAAAATAACCAATATTATACCAAAAGATTCATTGTTGTTAGAGCTAAGCAATGGGATTGTGGCTCATGTGTTGCGTGCATTGTTATGCATTTTTTTTAACTTCCCTCAAATTTTCCAACAAATAAATATTACTTAGAAGAAAAATCATTTCTATTTTTTTAAATATTTTATTTATTTATTTGTCAGAGAGAGAGACTGAGCAAGCAGGCGGAGGGGCAGGTAGAGGGAGAAGCAGGCTCCTTGCTGAACAAGGAGCCCGATACAGGACTCGATCCCAGGACCCCGGGATCATGACCTGAGCCGAAGGTAGACGCTAACCGACTGAGCCACCCAGGCGTCCCAGAAAAATAATTTCTAAAATAGAACTCAAAATAGAACTTTTTGCTTATATAAAGTAGGAAATGATCAGGTCCTTTTTTTATTTTCAACCAATTTCTACATTTCATAATTTGAGGTTGAGTCCTTTCAACAGATGACTTACATTTTAACATATAGTTGTAATATCTCTATTCTGGCCCCCACCGACTCACACCAAACTTATCTACTCATTATTAGCTAATGATCCAAGGTATAGCAAAATTAGTACAATATAATTAAACCACTCAAGGCCGATTTTATGATCCTGGGATACATAACGTAAATGAATGCAAGTGTCACTCATCACTTTCTTGTTAAAAATCCCCTCTAGTAAAATGCAATGTGATGATTAAATTGTGTGGAATGGTGACCAGGGTGTGGTTAGTATTCTTTAAAATTGCTGGCAAAAATACCAGAAAGAAGAAACAATGGGAGAGGGGAATTGTTATTACATGATAAAGGAATTATTTCATATCTGCTTTGCTGTATATAGTGATGATACAAAGAGTTAATGTTCACAGGAAAGAGTACTAAATCTCAGGAATTCAGTACTAATCAATCAGGAATAACCATGTGTGATATATAGACCCCATGAAACCAAGCATAGCCTCTTAAAAACAAATAGATCTCTACTTCCATATCTACAAATAGTAAAAAGTGAACATTTATAAATCATGAATTGATGGTAGAGTATATACTCACAGAAGATGATATACAGTCATTTGCTCACTGATTGATTCTTGAGCTCTTTTATTCATTTGAGAATTTATTGAGGAGCTGCTATGTGTGAAATCCAAATTAAGGTTCTAAATTGGTCTCTAATTTATAGTAACCAATGTATGACTGGTGGTACCCCTGGGGTGCTCATTAACAATGAGATTGTTGAACCACACTACATACCCATGGAATCGGAACTTCTGGGAGCAGGGCCAAAAAACTAAAAATTGTTACCAAGCTCCTCGGGTGATTCTTATGACCATTACTTTTGAAAATAGTACATTCTTTTGTCTTATACAGACACAATTTGTGCATCAAACATATTAAGCTGCAATGGGAAAATGTAGTTTACAATATATCAAAGGAGTAGACCCATGGTTCTTAGCAAAAGTGAAGCAGTTAAGGATGTTAATACAGTGACTTTAGTGCTTTTGTCAATTTAACTTTATTATGATAGTGTATTTTTTGATAAACAAGTATAAAATGTTACCTATGGTCCATCAGAAAAGTCATGAATCATCAATCTTTGGTTAAACTAGCACTAGCTTTGCTAGATCAATGGCTGACTCAGAATACACTAAAATAAAAATGTTTATGCGTGTTAGTATGAAGGAAATGAGATATTCTGGAGCATAATTTCTGGAGCCACAATTTGTGAAGCCATGGAAAGGAGTATGACTTCTGCAGAAAATGAAATAGGTAATGCTACATTTAATTTCTGGGGAGATAGCCTGCAGGCTCTGAAAAGCAAGTAATCAATATTTAGTTTGGAAAAGAAAGAGGAACTATCATTTACTGAGAACTTACCATGTGACAAGTGGTATAGTAAGAACCTTATTAAATTATCCCAATTACTTACCAAATCTAAGACATAGATAATATCATTGCATTATCCCCACTTAAAAGATGAGGAAACAAAGACACATGGAGGATTATTGTTTAAGGCCACAAATCAATACTCCACAGCTTGTGTACAAGCTATTGTTTAAAAACTAAAAAAAAAAAAAAAAAGTCTGTAAGGAAGCAAAAACCAACAAAAAAATCTCATAGCTTAGTAAATTAGAGAAGAACAACAATGAAAAGAATTAAAAAATGATACTGACAGATACAATCACCCAAGGCTTTTAATTGAATACCATTGACCAAGGATCACAGAACCACAGAGTACTAATGGAGAAAGAAAATTTCATTTTGTCCAACTGTCTCTACTATAAATGAGGCATCTGAGGTCCCAAGAGCTAAAGTGATTGGTGAGAAGTAAGCTCTGAATCCAGATGCCCAAACAGTCATGAATGGAGTGTCACACCTCGCCCTCCATCCCATGGGCCCTAGAGTTCTTCCTTCAAATCAATATGTTACCCAGATGAGCCTTACAAAGTCAGCACATTGGAAAGTAGATAAATTTTTAATTTAATATATAATTTTCCCACTATAGAACCATAGTGGGAAACGTTTGAAATGTGAAGTATATAATAGGACTCATTTATCTGGCTTGCCATTTTTGGAATCAAACCCAAGCTCATGTTCCGTTCATCCCTTCTTCTCTACTCCAGATTGTTCTTACTTCTGTACATTATCAACACTTCCATCATTATTATCTTTATGTTTCTCATTTGATGTTTCAACCTCACAAACTCTCTACCTGTCGTCCAACTCTCTGTCGTGTCCTCTGTTTGGAGTAATAGACTTGAGTCCCAGTTTATTAATGCAACTTACAAAGTGTAACAGCTAGGATGAGCTACTTAACTACTTGAGTGTAAGTTTCCCCACTTGGAAAAACGAACAAAATAATGTCTAGTTCATAAAGTGGTTGTGGGAATTAAGCCTAGGTTAATATATCTACTTTATTGACTAGTACAACAGGTGGTCAAAATATAAATGATTCTTCCCTACTTCCTTCACCTGCATGCTTCGTTTTAGCAGCTGCCATCATTCTGCTATGGCCCTATTCTGTTACCATCTCCTCCTCCTGCCCACTTGCCCTTTTTCTCACCTCAGAAAACCTCCTCTTCAGTTTTGACTTCCTAAATTTCACATTTGAGTGTTTTTCTGTAGTTCTCTGGGTCTTTAAAGATGAAAAGGGACAGAGAGGGAAATAATGAAAGTGAGCGATCTGGCTGTCACTGAGTTTTTCTCATTTTTTTCTTTTGTTTCAATCCTGTCTCTTTTCAATTGTTGCTAAGATAAATCCTGTTTACTCTGTTCTCATAATGCATGTTGCTATATGAGGTATCCATTGAAAAGAGGGGATGCTTTTTTCCCTGGCAGTGATCTACAGAAACATCTGTTAGAATAACTGACTCGAGTCATGTTATTGACAGGAGATTGCCACCCAGAGATGACTGCAAAGAGTTATTTCTTTAGAAGTCTCAACTTTTGTTATTTTACACAGCCGTGCTCCATGGAAGTGCTTAATTTTCCAAGCCCTTTCTTTCTTAAAATAAGCAGCTCCCCAAACCTTTGGAATATAACTCATTTTAAAATTCACACTGTTGAGCTATTGGGATGAAAGAAAGATCTTAGGGCTTGAAAAGAGAGAAAAACATGTGCAAAAGGCAGGGGGTAGGTCATAGAACCACATATAAAAGAGACAAAATTATAGAAGTACAAGAGTGCAGAGTCAGGGGCTGAAGTTTTAAAAATAAATTTTACCCTGTATAAAATAACATCCTGCTCCAAGTGAAGAGAGCCGTGTCTCTGATACCATTGATATCATGGAGATACAATTTATATTCAGCTCTGGACCTCATAATTCTAGGTAGAATTTCAGCTATATTAATCTGTAGGCAGAAACATGGTTCTAAATAACAATTGTAAAATGTGTAGTCAGCCTTAAGGATATGAATACCCAACAACAACAACAACAACAACAACAAAGTGCTTTTCATTTCATAATGTGGAATCCTAACTTCAAGAGTGGACTCGGTCGGAAAGAAAATATCATTAAACATTGAATTAGAGCCTTTTTAATGATATGTATATAAATATTCACTTAAGTCAAATGAACCTTCTTGGCAGACCTACTGAAAACTTGATTGTCCCAGGCCTGCAGCTGGCTGGGAGTCTGTGGGAGCAGGGTCAGGGAGGCATGCCTTCCTTCCTGCAGCTGAGCAGGACAGGAGGGCTTTGAAGGGAGGAAGGTCTGTGATGGGAAGGGTGACTTGGCAGTTTCTCAAAGGTCAGGTGCACAAATGCACCTACAATTGTTTCTCTTCTATGCTGTCATTTGCTTCAAAATTGCTCGTAATTTCAGAGAAAGTTCAATAATCTTTTTCCCCTCACTAATTTGTTAACTTAAGATATTTACTAGGCACCTGCTGGACAAAATCAAACCCAAACAAGACAGGTTATGTCCTTAACCTCATATAGTTTATATTCACTATACTTTATTGAGCACTTACAATCAGCCATGAGCTGGACAAGGCACTAGGTACTATGGATTTACAGATGGAACAAGAGAACCCTGTGGACAAAAAGTGCATGATTAGTTTCGGTCAGTAGCCTTGCATGCAAATAATAACTCTGTGGGGAGACATGCTAGGAGTTGAAGTACAAAGTGCTTCCTAATTATCTAGATAATGAAAACAGGGCCGGTATCCCACCCACATTTCTAATATCTTAAAGAAAAACTGCATTTGTTAGTTCTCAGTCAGCTGCTGAATTTATGAGCTAGGGAAAAGAGATACTCTGGTAAACTAAAATCAGTAATTTTAAACAGAGAAAGCATTAGATGGCATTATAGCGGGGCCTAATATCTACATTTTCTCTTCTCTATTCTGATGGAATACATTTTAAAATGCATATAATAAATGATCATCCCAAGGCTTTCATCAAAAAGTATTATTTCCCATTGCTGGTTTAAATAACAAAAAGGTTTATGGGAATGAAATGTTAAGGTAATAAGACTTAGATATTAGATGTCACCTATTGATCTCCACTAAATTGTTTTTCTCAGGTCCCATGAATTTCCTGCAAATTGCTAAAGCAGATCACAAGAATATTAGGTCAAATATGGTCAATGGGAGGTGTCTCTGAGTTTATGAAACATAAGTATTTAGCAAAAATAACAAAATTCTGATTAAAATAAAAGTTATATAAATGAAGATTTTTGCATTACTTGAGTTTTCCCCTGCAACTAAATGTCAGCCCCCTCCCCAAAATAAATGCTAATATCAGGGATGTAAAAAGAAACATTTTTTGCCTTAATGTTGCTTTATATACAGTCATATATTCTGTATTTGTACCTTTAATAGGCAGTATGCACAACCAGAATTGACCTTTATAGAGATGATCCCACAAAAAACTAATTAAAAAAACCCAAAGTTTTTATAATATCTGTTCTACTTACTACGGAAAAGAAGTCAATTACAGCTTTCCATCAGTTCTAAGGTGCCATCAACTGCATCATACACCATTATTTTATATATTATATGAAAGAATTAAAAAGCTGCCAATTAAAAATAGCACAGGTTTTATTATCACTTACAATCTTTATTTTATACTTGTTGAAAGAGATCTCTTAGATTTACTAAGACATATTATTTTAACTCTATCACTCTTGGGCGATCATAAAAAGGAAAATATAAGTGAAATAAAAGTACTCATCATATTCTACCACATTCTGAGTCTGAATTTTCTGTATTACTTTTCAACTCAGAGATGTCACTACCCATGTTTCTGTACAGATTTCATTCTTGAAACTGACAAGGCGGGGTTACTGATGCAGGTTTTCTTCAGAGGGTGTTCCACTAGGGTCTCTGAGCTTCCTGTCCAAGCTTCTAACACTGAGTCTGCCAGGCTTGATGTTGACTCTTTCTAAATCTTAACAGAAGGTGTTGTTAGAAGGTTTTAAGGCAATAAGCGTAATTCAGATACTCAATTAGTCCTCCTCAGACAGTGTGTGTGGAATCAAATGCTGAGAGTTGAAGTAGTATAGATATGTCAGCATGGATCCCAACCGAATCTGCTCATGAGCAGGCAATGACCATTATGGCTGAGAGGGAGCCTGACCAGAAGAGATTGTGAGATGTCATGGTTTGTAAGGCTCATCGCAATTTCAGAAAGGTTAGAATATGAAGACATCGCCCTTAGAATCAGTGAAATAAAGCAACCCCCAAATTAAGCTATTCAGAATAGCATGTCTCTGACATTCTTATGAATCATATATTAACATATAATATATACTATATAATAATATATATATATTAAATTACATATCAATCATAGCACAATAATGTAGCACTAGACACTTCATATAATGTTAGCAAAACTAATTTCTAGGCTTTGTTATTATGGACCAAAGAGCAACAATGGTGTCCTCTCTAAGGGATCAAAAGAGTAACTACTATTAATATATAGAATATTTAGCTTGAGCAAAATATAATCATGTATTATTAAAGGCACATAAAATAGAAACCAGGAAAAAGAGAGACTCTCTCCCCACCCTTGACCTATAAAAACATTGAAGAATGTGGAACTGGGAAGAGCCAATAAAAATGGCATAAGCAAGGGCTTTAGGGTGGAGAAGAGGTTTTGCTACATTTGTTTTTTCTTTGCAAAATTCCTATGAAAAAGATACTTCCCTCCTGTTAAACTTTCTATAAAGAAATGCTAGTTC
Organism: Neomonachus schauinslandi; assembly: GCF_002201575.2. Taxonomy (NCBI): domain Eukaryota; kingdom Metazoa; phylum Chordata; class Mammalia; order Carnivora; family Phocidae; genus Neomonachus; species Neomonachus schauinslandi. The sequence goes on along the minus strand of NC_058403.1, from coordinate 141,043,902 downwards.
CTGAACAACACCATACAGAATTTATAAAAGGAGGAATATCCATTTGGAACAACAGGGCAATTTAAATGATACACAGATTGGTGGTCTATTGTCCAAAATGAGCTTACATTAGGGACTTGTCTTGTGTTTAGATTTCAAGGCACATGCTAGATGTGGGCCAGAAGTATTCTAATAAGTTTATTTGCCCATTAGCAATACTATTGTGACATATGTACTAAATAGATCATAGAATACAGAGGTTTTCACCTGTTTAAAACCTCTAAACTATCTCAAGGGCAGTATCTCTACCACCTTTAAATTTTTACATCACTGATAATACATGCCACATAATTAACGCTTAATGATATAGTCCATCATATTAATTTTGCAGGACCATAATGGGTATGTGCAAGAATAAATGAAGGATGAGGTCAGAAAGATGAATTTAAATTGGGAGCCCTGTTATCAGTTCTCCTTACTAAATGTTAGTGAATGTGCCTAATTAATAACCCAAATCCTCATTAGAAATTCATTCAAGTGTTTTCTGAACTGATAGGGATTTTGTGGAGCTTCAATTTTTGCTCCAGCAAACAATGCTGTAGAATTTCATAAGATTTTCAAATGTGTAAATGCAAGACATCTAACAGGTAAAAGGAGTTGACAAATGTGATTACATGTGGAAATGCAGATATAATTCAACATATGCAAATATATTAAATTTTCTTAAGTCAATATGGGTAATACTACATATCACTTTATGTAATATAAAACATATAGTCATATCTTTTCATCTACGTACCCATACCCATCTATTCATCTCCCTGTATTTATCACTTTACCAGCCTATCTAGTAAATCATGAAGTGGTGTAAATAGTTCTACATGGTGTGACCCATTCCTGCCTACTTCTTCAGGCATATATACATATATATATATATGACTATAGCTTCCTCTACCCTAGGCTCCAGCCATAGAGCAGTCTAGTTTCTAGCATTTGGAACTATCAGCTTTCAGACCTTGAAGCCTTTATTTGTACTACTGTCTCTTTGAACTCCTCCTCACCAGCTGCCAAGCACTTTATCATGCTTCAGACATCATTTACCACATTACCAGTTGTAAAAGGGAAAATAGTCAGTGCTTTATACTGGGCCATGGTGACACGAAAGCTATAATGTGAGAAAAAATTTTCAACGGTGTTTGTTCCAGGCATTAAAGCGGTTACTGCATTTGAGAACAAAACTAACCATGAATACGATGAAATTTTGAATGTATTTTCTGAAGACTGGGGCTAGAGATTTACCATTCTGATGTGCGTATTTCATTTTAGCATGGGATCCTCATGACAACACATTAAGCAAAAATCCTAAAATAGCTTCTCATATTTATCTTTCAGGCCAATAATTCATAGTGAAAATATATTATGAAAAAAAGGGAGGTGTTAAAGAAAAATTTAAGTCTCCTCAAGATCATAAATAAAATCACTAAAATATTTAATTGAGAAAACTAATTATCTTCGAGACTACTAAAGTAGTTATCACCAACTACTATGACAGAAATAAACTTTTTTCTGAAATGTGTTATTTGGTAATTTATTTGTAACAAATTCTGCATGTGTCTACAGAAGAAAGCTCTTGCTCTGAATTAAAATTAATTTTTTTAAAGATTTTATTTATTTATTTGAGAGAGAGAGAATGAGAGAGAGCACATGAGAGAGGGGAGGGTCAAAGGGAGAAGCAGACTCCCTGCCGAGCAGGAAGCCTGATGCGGGACTTGATCCAGGGACTCCGGGATCATGACCTGAGCCGAAGGCAGTCGCCTAACCAACTGAGCCACCCAGGCGCCCTGAATTAAAATTAATTTAAACGTATTCAAAGAACAAATCTGGGATATAATATTTAATAGATTTAGCCCTAATAGAACATAAATTCCAGCAGCTAAAATGATGGAAGTCACAAAATGTACTGATGATTCAAACAATGCCAAATCAAGGTGAAGAACAGACTACATTACATATATATCGAAGGAGTATTATTTGATTTAATAGAGTTTCCTTTAACTTTTAGACTTTTAACTCATAAAATTATTTTTATAGAAGCTTTTTTTTTAAAGATTTTATTTATTTTTTGACAGAGAGAGAGACAGCGAGAGAGGGAACACAAGCAGGGGGAGTGGGAGAGGGAGAACCAGGCTTCCCGCTGAGCAGAGAGCCCGATGTGGGGCTCGATCCCAGGACCCTGGGATCATGACCTGAGCCGAAGGCAGATGCTTAACGACTGAGCCACCCAGGTGCCCCTATAGAAGCTTTTTTTAATAGAAGCTTTTTGCTTCAGCAAAAACTTTTTAATTAATAAATAAAGATATCTGGGGGTATCAGGGTCAGTCAGTCAGTTAAGCATCTGATTCTTGATTTCAGCTCAGCTCATGATCTCAGGACCCTGAGACTGAGCCCTGGGTCTGTTCTGTGCTGAACGTGGAGCCTGTTTAAGATTCCCTCTCCTCCTCTTCCTCTGCCCCTTGCCCCGCTTGCATGATTAATAAATAAATCTTTAAAATAAATAAATAAATAAATATGCCAATAGGTATCACAAAATGAATGCTATTATATTCAGAAGATTAAATTCATTCATATAAAGAATGTATTAGCAATTAGGCTATCTTCTATCTAGATTCCTGAATATTTTATTGAAAATTTAATACATGAGAGTTTACTTCCTAAAAATGTAAATATTTTTATGTAAACATTTCAGAAGGCTATAGATTAACCAGCAAAATTCCTTTTTCAATTCCCAGTTCCACCAATGACCTCATAGTCCTCTCTTCAAGTAGTTGCTGGTAACCATTTGAATGCATCCCTGCAGAATTATTTAAGGTATTTACATTATACATTACATTATATATATATATATATATATATATAATGTGTGTGTGTGTGTCTCTATGTATTATCTCACTCATATTATTCTGCTTTTGTCTCAAAATGCAAAATAATTTTACATTTCAGCGCACATAGATACTAATAAATTCTCTTTGAAAAACTGTTGAGTATTTTATGTGCCAGAATGGAGGTCTTAGAATTAGCCTATTTGTTTCATTGTCTGTTGGCTGAAATTTAGATTATTTCCTAACTTCAATTGTTATGAACCATTTTATTTTATTGTCATGCATTCCATCTCCCAATATTGGGGTACAAAGCACCCCCCAGGGAAAACAATTAAATACATTTGATAACACGTTTGTTAATATGTTCTTCAATGCACCAATGATCTGCCAAAATAGTAAGTAATACCACACTGAGGCCAGAAGGAAAGTTTAATCTGGTGTCATGGACTTGATGTGTGTGTCCTCCCAGAATTCATATATTGAAACTCCATCCTCAGTGAGATGGTATTTGGAGATGGAGTCTTTTGGAAGTAATTAGGTCATGAGAGTGAAGCCCTCGTGAATGGGATTCGTGTTCTTATAAGAAGTAACCTCAAAGAGATGATCTCTTTTAGCCATGTTGGGGTACAACAAGAAGGTTCCATCTGCAAGCCAGGAAGAGGGCTCTCACCTGGAACTGAACTGGTCAGATCCTGGTCTTCCATGCCTCCAGAACTGTGAGAAATGAATTTCTGTTCTTTTGGCCATCTAGTTTATGGTATTTTTGTTATAGCAGCCCGAACTAAGACAGTTGATTTGAACTTTATGAGAATTTTTCCAAACTGTGAATTTGAGCATCTACAGAAGAATAATCCAGGGCCTTCTCCCAGTGAGACATCTAATAGGAGATACTATATAAACTTTGGAACCTAAAAGGTATAGCCTTGTTCATAATGTTTAACTGGTCAGAAAATGTCAGTGCTTCCAGGAAAATGACAGAAACAAAATTCCTTTCTGGAGAAATTTTTTTTTCATCCTGAAATTTTAAAAAATTCCGTAATAAAAATTAAAGAGAGATGAGCATTTTGACTTCCAGTTTCCAATTCCACATTTAAGGAAACTGGAAATCACCCTTCTATCCTAAGAAATAAACTGAAGATTGAAAAATCAACTTTTCTCACAAAAATCCACAGCAGCAATAAACAATTAGGAAACAAAATTATATACAAATAAGTAAGTATACATATGTGTATACATACATACATACATATATATATAGAGAGAGAGAGAGAGGGAAACTGGCAATGCAGTGGGAGTGCAGACTTCCTGCAAATGACAGAAGAAACGGCTTGCACATTAGCAATGGCGGCTAGATGCTCTAGATGCTCTAGCTGGCTCCACAGATTCCAGAGACCACCATTTTCCTTTTTCTCTTCCACAAATGAGGGTATTTAGCAGTTGCTTTAGTAATTAAACTCCAAGATACTTCCCCTCCCTGTCTTTGCTCCTTAGCACTTCTCCCTCTTTTGTAACCAATACCTGTATTATATTTCTTTGGTTTGAAAATACCTGAGTAGTGTCTGGGGACATGGACAGGTTCCTTATACTTAGGAAAACCAAGATATCTACTGAGCATCTACAGAAGAATAATCCAGGGCCTTCTCCCAGTGAGACATCTAATAGGAGATACTATATAAACTTTGGAACCTAAAAGGTATAGCCTTGTTCATAATGTTTAACTGGTGAGGGCACTGTTTTCTAGTATACTTTAGCAAGCCTCTTTCATGGTTATCCTTGACCTGAAATCGTGTGAGAATAAGTTGTTTTAGTGTTAAGCATATCTGTCTCATATTCAACACCAATCTGATCTTCTTATATCAAAAAGATAGGTCTAGACAAAGAGAGATAATTTGAAGACCAACGATGTACTGTCTTGGAGAAACACAGACTCACCAGATATATTCTAGGTTTATTAAAGTCAAATTTATTACAATGTGGACCTAAGTAATATATGTGTATGTTTAACTATATTTTTAAATGTATTTATATATATGTAGATTTTTCATATGCATGCATTTATCCATGTTATCTGTACATGAGTATAAATTTAGCACCTATTCTTTAAATATTTTAAGTTATATTCAAGTAAATTTTCACGTGAACTTTCCTTAAAAAGATAATACTATTTGACTCTAAGCGAAATGCCTATATTATCTTTCCTTATTTCTTTCTTGAATAAGCCTAAAAGTTATGATTTGTTTTAGAAAATTGGCAGACTAGATTATTTCAACATTTCTATGTTGAATCATTCAAATATATACATCAGGCCATTTTAGCTTCCTATTCAAACCCCCAATTTTTAATTCTCTATGAGAATAGTTTCAGCTCAGAGGCCAAATAAAGATGTAAAACAGTCCTTTGTCAAGAATAAAAAGAAGATTACCTCGTAACTAGCTATGAAATAACAGAACAAATTTAACTCAGATAATGGGGACAGTTTTTGGAACAAGATGGTAATGAACTTACAAAACTGTAGAAAATATAATAATAAAAAAATTGTCACAGAAGTAGAGGTTGATGAACAGAAATGCATCAATTTTTATTTTTTAATTGCTTTTTACTCTCTGCTGAAGCCTTCACCTCCCAAAGGGGTAGAAGTGAGGGTCAGTGATTTTCTCAATTTTTGCTACTGTAGTGACATTTTCAACTAAGTTGATACATTTGGAAACAACCATGTATTTAAAGCATAGATTTAACAATGTAAAATTAAATTATAGGCATTGAATATAAATTTCCATTTTTTATATAACTTAATTTTTTTAAAGATTTTATTTATTTATTTATTTATTTGAGAGAGAGAGAGAGCACACACAAGAAGGGGGAGAGGGAGGGAGAGAATCTCAAGCAAATTCCATGCAGAACGCAGAGCCTGAACCTAGGCTGTCTCATGACCCTGAGATCATGACCTAAGCCAAAATCAAGAGTCATGCTTAACTGACTGAGCCACCCAGGCACCCTATGACTTAATTTTTTTAGACCAGTATTAGGTTCACAGCAAAACTACAGGGAAGGTAAGAGCTCTACCATGTATCCCCCCCTGCCCCTACACATGCATAGTCTCCCTCATTATCAACATCTCCCACCAGTATAGTATATTTGTTAAAATTGATGAACCCACAGCAACACATCATAATCAACCAAAGTCCATAGTTTACATTAAAGGGTTTATTCTTGGTGTTGTACATTCTATGGGTTTGGATAAATGTATAATGGCATGTATCTGTCATTATAGTATCATAAAGAGTATTTTCACTGCCTTAAAAATCCTCTGTGTTCTGTCTATTAATTCCTCTCCTATACCCAGCCCTGGCAACCACTGATCCTTTAATGTCTCTATATAGTCTTTCCTTTTCCAGAATGTCATATATTCAGAGTCATACAATATGTAGTCTTCTCAGACTTCTTTTATTTAGTAATATGCATTTCAATTTCTTCCATGTCTTTCCGTGACTTGATAGCTCATTTCTTTTTAGTGCTGAATAATATTCCACTGTCTGGATGTACTGCGGCTTATTTATCCACTCACCTACTGAGGACACCTTCATTACGTCCAAGTTTTGACAATTATAAACAAAGCTGCTATAAACACCTATGTGCAGGTTTTCACATGGACATACGTTTACAAATCCTTTAGGTAAGTATCAAGGAATGTGATTTCTGAATGCATTGTAAAAGTAAGTTTTGTTTCATAAGAAACTGTCTTCCCAAGTGGTTGTACCATTTTCACTTCCACCAGCAAAGAATCAGAGTTCTTGCTGCTCTGCATCCTCCTTACCATTTGATGCTGTCAGTATTCTGGACTTTTCCCATTCTAAAAGGTGTGCAGTGATATCTCATTGTTATTTTAATTTTCACTTACCTCATGATATATGATGTGGAACATGTTTACATATGCTTATTTGCCATCTGTATATCTTCTCTGGTGAGGTGTCTGTTAAGGTCTCTGGCCTAATAGAATTGGTTGTTTTTCTTATTATTTAATTTTAAGAGTTCTTTTTTTTTTTTAAGATTTTATGTATTTATTTGACAGAGAGAGACAGCTGGAGAGGGTACACAAGCAGAGGGAGTGGGAGAGGGAGAGAGAAGCAGGCTCCCCGCTGAGCAGGGAGCCCAATACGGGACTCAATCCCAGGACCCTGGGATCATGACCTGAGCTGAAGGCAGACACTTAACAACTGAGCCACCCAGGCGCCCCTAATTTTAAGAGCTCTTTATTTCAGATAATAGTCCTTTTATCAGATGTGTTTTATGCAAATATTTTCTTCCAGTCTGTGGCTTGTGTTATTCTCTTGACATTATCTTTTCCAGAGCAGAAGTATTAATTATAATAAAATCCAGTTTATCAATTCTTTATTTCACAGATAATGCTTTTTGTATGTCAAAAGGCATTGCCACAACCAAGGTCATCCAGTTTTCTCTTACGTTGTTCCTAGAAAGTTTATAGTCTCGCATTTTACATGTCGGTCTATGATCCATTTTGAGCTAATTTTTGTGACGGGTATAGAGTCTGGGTCTAAATTCTTTTTTTTTTTTTTTTTGCATGTCAGTGTCCAGTTGTTCCAACACCAATTATTGAAAACACTAACTTTATTCGATTGCATTGTCTTTCCTCCTTTGTTGAAGATCCACTTGACTATATTTATGCAGGTCTATTTCTGGGTTCTCTATTCTGTTCCATTGATTTATTTTCATTTAGTTTGCCAATACACTATCTTGATTACTGTAGCCTCAGAGTAAGTCTTGAAGTCAGGTAGTATCTGTCCTCCAACATTATTTTTTTTTCCTTCAATATTGTGCTGGATATTCTGGGTCTTTTGCCTCTCCACATAAACTTCAGAATCAGTTTGTCGATATCTACAAAATAACTTGCTGGATTTTGATTGAGATTGTATTGACTACATAGACAAGTTGGGAAGAACTGACACTGTGACAATATTAAGTCTTCCTACCCATGAACTTGGAATATCTCTCCATTTATTTAGTTCTTCAATTTCTTTGGTTAGAGTTTTGTGGTTTTCCTCATACAGGTCTTGTGCATATTTTGTTAGATTTATACCTAAGTATTTCATTTTGGGGGATGCTAATGTAAATGGTAATGTGTGTTTAATTTCAAATCCCACTTATTAATTGATGGTATACAGGAAAGTGTTTGACTTTTGTATGTTAACCTTGTATCCTGTAACCTTGCTATCATTGCTTGTTACTTCCCATTCTTGTTGTTGCTGGGTCTTTCAGGTTTTCTATATGGATGATCATGCCATCTGTGAACATGGACTTTTTTCCCATATCAGTCTATATTCTTTTTATTTTCTTTACTTGTCTTATTGAATTAGCTAGAATTTTCAATACAATATTGAAAAAGAGAGGTGAGAGAAGATCCTTGCCTTATATCTGATCCTAGGGGGAAAACATTGATTTTCTCACCATGAAGTATGATGTTAGATGTAAGTTTTTTTGGAAACATACTTTATCAAGTTCAAAGCTCCATTTTCAATCTCCTTAGAAGTAAGATAATGGTCTACTTTATATATAAGTGGTTTTTATTTTGTTTGGCTTTTAACATTTTTCAAAAATTTAAGAGTCCAGAATTCACATCATTTAAATTTTTATTTAATTTAATAACTTCTTTAGTTTAGAACTCTACTAACCTCACATTATCTTAATTTTAGATTAAGCCCTAAACAATATTAAAATTAAGGAACTAACAGAAGTCATAATTTAATATGGGAAGCAATGGAATTATAATGAATATCTTTTGTAGACCCTGTACTCCTACAGAATCTTTATCATAAGCATATCTTCAGGTCAGGGAAAAAAATACTTCCCTTCACTCTTCAGTCAAGGACATTTACTACTGTAGTTAAGATGGACCTGAATTATCTTAGGAATTAAGGCGGTGGTGGGGTGTGATGTTGAAAGGCTAGCTCTGGAGACGGTGGGCATGGTTTCAGACCCTTGCCCTACTACTTACTAGCTATGTGACTAGGAAAGTTATTTAATTCTCTAGTGCCTCATTTTGTTATTAGTTAAGTAGGATAATATTTACTTCAAAAGGTATTTGTGAGGATTAAATGCGTTAATATGCATAGTTCTCAAAACAATGTCTGCAATATAGCATATATTATAAGAGTATTACTATTACTATCAAATGATGAGAAATACAGAAAGGTACCTGCATAAATAATTCAGGTAAACCACCAAATCACATAACTTTTTAGACTTTACAACCTCATGTAAATGTTAGTATGACCAATATAAAAATTACATCATTTCAAGGTACTACAATGATTGGCCAAAAAAGTCACCTCGTGTGGCTGTGGGAGAGGAGAGAAACTGTACATGAATTTAACCAGCTATGAACTCAGTTATTTCTTCTGCCCTTGGTGGACACAAAGAAATGACAATTTTAAAGGTTAGTTGATTTGCTTTAACCTGTTACCAGCAGTAAATAAACAAACTAGACCAGGATCATTTCATTTATGTGGATAATCTACAATCTCCTTTCAGGAAAGTTAATTAAAGGAAAGAGAAAGACAATAAGAGAAGCACTGACCTCTGTTCCCAAAGCAAAGTGGGCATCGAACATATTTTCCCTTGCTTAGTTCTACAGTGTATCTGCTTCTGTAGCTGGACAATTCTTTTATGAGGTACAATAGGAGGTTAATGGATCAAATGAGCAGATGGTAATATTCTAGAAAATAATGATAATACTTACACCACTGCCAGGGTCCCAACCCTGCTGAGTGATATGGTAACTCAGCAGTGGGGAATTGTTCCTGGGGGTACACAGACAATCTGTAGTGTTGCTTCCATTAAGTGACTGAATGATCTGCTGCTAAACACACACACACACACACACACACACACACACCCCTCACGCAAGAATACATTGCTAAAATACACTATTACAAACAATTATTCTAAAGAATGCCCAGGGACAGTTAATTCTTTAAGTCAACAAATGTTTAAGAAGTGTCAACTCCATGCTGAGTAATATTGCATAGTACTTCTCAAAATATGTTATGCTTAAAATGAAAAGTTCATTAAATAATCTTGGGCATTGTGTGGACAATTAAAAACATGGTGTATGCTTATTTGCGGTGCATAAGAAAAATGTAACTGCTCAGAAAAACCATAATTTCATAAATATTTCTTAAGATAAAATGAAAGTAGGAACATAAGTTTTGGGAAAAAAATGCCTTAGGGGAGGATCAGACAAGTTCACTTAGATGCACTCCTTCCTAAAACTCCAGTAAAATGATGGTAAATAGGTGGTTTGAAAGAACAAACCTAAAAGGACAAAGGAAGGGAAGAGAGGGCAATAGCAATGTAACTCTGATGGTTTGAAATCAGAAAGACTAGGGAAAAAGCTTGTGTTCTCAAGCTTGGAAAAGCTGAGTGTGGAGGCAGCACAGAGGAAGCTAAGAAACAACTCATTCTTCACTGCAGAACTCACACAGAGCAGGAGTTGGTAGTATGGAAACTTCTAGAAGAGGGAGTGACATTGGAAATAAAGTTGAGGATTGCATTCCAATTTTGCTCAAGAAGAACTTTGATGTCCAGATTCTTTCTTATACTTTGCATAGCCAGGCAATTGCTAAGGCCCCCAACTCTGCAAAAGACAGGAGGATTCATGTCTGAAAAGAATAAATATGGCAATGAGCAATGAGGCAGAGCTAAGAGCAGAGATACTTTAGTAAAAACAGGGAATAAGTAAAAGCTTACATATGAAAGATTACAAAAGACTGGAAAATTCTTCTGTGGTGACTTTGACCAACCTGACTAAAGGTAATGGTCTTGGGATTCCCTAATAAAATAGCCCAACCAACTGACATTTGAAATTATCATCTGTATAGAAGCATTTCCAACCACCTCTGGTACCATACCCTTAAGTTTGAACAGACAGAAAAGGATAGTCGGATAGTTTAGAAAAAAAAAATACTAATATGCAAAACAAAAATGAAAACACACAGAAAAAAAATTGGGGCAAAACAGAGATGCATGGAGAAGAACACTTCAAAAATGTTAACATCCTCAGAGAGAGAATAGGAAATATTTCATTTACGAATCAACAACTGGACGCTATAAAAAGAACATCTGGAGAACTAAGAGTGACAATAATAATAAAGATGGCACAGGGATATGTCAAGAATCATGAATGACTAAAGTGGGGTAACATGTACGGACCATTATACAATTAGATGTGGGCCATAAAAAAGGTACCACCTGCAGTATTATTGGTGTTGGAGAATCTACATCCATTGGGGCACACTGGAAAGTTCCTTGAGGGAGGAGAGGTGGGGGGTGAGCCATCAAGAGTATGTACTGCTATGACAGTACCTAAGATGGGCTTAGGACTTTCCTTCTAGAGAAAATGGCAATCACAAAAGAAATAAATAAAAATGTGGGAGTACCATAAAGAGAACAGAAAGCATAGATGAGTCACAGATTTGGAGAAAAGAGGGATGGAAGGGGAAAACTGGGACTAGTATTCAGTAAGTTTTATAAGGACTAAACTAAAGAAGCTGGGGCACTTCCAGATGGAGGCATCTAGCAGAGTCAGTGTGTGGCAGGGGAATTCTAGAGAGTTGTCAGATCTGATTGTCACCACTGGGTTGTTCACATGGAATATTATTCTACCTTTCTTCCTCCCCCCTTTGTTTCCTTTTTTTTCCCAACAAATATTTACAGGATGCATAGACATAATAAGACAAATCAAACCTCTGCACTTACGAAGTTTTCATTCTTGAGGATGATGGTAAGGATGTGCACGTGATTAAAAGAGACAGGAAGAGAGAGAGAGAATGTTTCAGAGAAAGAGGAAGGTGGTGTGGAAGACAATGATGATGTCAACATTTCTATAGTGCCGGACTTGGTTTTAAGCACTTCTCCTTACTACTCACCTGTGTCTGCAAACCAGCAACATCTGTATTACCTGGCAGTTTGTCAGAAATACAAAATCTCTGGCCCCGTCTGAAATGACTGAATCAGAATCTACATTTTATCAAGATTCCTATTAGATTATATGCACATCATCATATTGGAAACCCCGCATTACACAGTTTTACCCAGTAAATCTTCATAAATCCAGTGAGGTAAATATTATCACTGGCCCCATTCTAAAGGTGAAGAAACGGAGGCCGAGAAGGGTCAAGGGACTGGCCCGAGGTCATTAGCTAGTAAGTGCCCAAGTTGGGATTTGAAGCCACACCATCTCACTCAGACATCAATGCACAAAATCACTATGCAATACTGTCTCTCAGTGCACACTGAGTTTGCGGGAAAACCTCTTATATTTAAAGGACGGCAGCAGAGGAAATGTATTCTAAATTTTCTAGAAAGGAGAGATGTAGGAAGAAAACAAGAAACAGAAGGGTTTAAGAATCAAAGATGTATGTTTATAAAGGAAAATATCACAAGCCAAAAAAGATAAAGTCCAGTTCAACGGAATCGCCGGTTAGGAAGTTAGTGATGTTCGAGAGAGGGGAGGAGGTAAAGACCCCTCTGCAGAGCAAGGGACTGGCGTGGCTGTGGAAGTGATGAGCGCAGACTTCTCATTCAAAAGCAGCCCCAAAGAGCGCCATCCGTCTCCACAGCAATAGAAGCAACTGACAAAGCAAGAGAATCAGTTCTGCTGAACAGGAATGTTTTCCCTCACTTGCAGGATTAACGCCCCACCCCGGAAGGTTCACTGCTCTTTCCGAGCCAGACTTAGAGCTGAATTTTCTCTCTCCGGTTTGCATATACAAATGTCAAGCTGAACATCTGAGTTAAAGGGATTTTTATTGGTGTTGAAGTATGGCACGGATTAAATGAAAGAGGGAAATATAATCTGCTTCTGTCACAAATCCACCTTAGTTATAAAGTGTGGGGAAAATAGGTTTTCAGCAACTTTCTGATCCATTTAAACTTCAAAACACTTTATATTATAGCTGCTCTCCACTTTTCTGCCCTTCTCCTGCCTCCACATTTTAATAGGTTTCCCACTGAAGGGAAAACTCAGATGAAAATGATTGTGAGTTGTGTTTTGTTGCTGTGCCTCCTCATGCTAATTTCCCAGGTACGTGTGCAACATTATAGTGCTGGACTCCTAATGCTTATTTGCAGGATTCTACCATTCTTCTCCTTCACATGTAAACATGTTAATTTCTGAGGAAACGATCTCTGATATCAGGGTGCTATACAATAAAAAGGTCTTTTTAGAAAGTGCTGCTTTCCTATTGCAAAGAGCAAAGTGCCAAAAAAAGCCCTCTAGAAATTATTTCATTCACTGGCACCACAAGAAAACAGTAAAAAAAAAAAAAAAAAAAAACTTTGTGTGCAGGATGGTATATTCTTTTTTTTTTTTTTTTTTTAGATTTTATTTATTTATTTGAGAGAGAGAGAGCACGAGCGGAGGGGAAGGGGCAGAGGGAGAGGTCGAAGCAGGATCTCTGCTAAACGGAGAGTCAGACTTGAGTCTCCATCCCAGGACCCCAGGATCCTGACCTGAGCTAAAGGCAGACACTTAACTGACTGAACCACCTAGGAGCCCCAGGATGGTATATCTTAAACCTACATATTTTTCCACTTAACATATTTTTAATTTCTACAGATGATGAGAAATTGAGATTTTAAACAATTAACTGGCTTAACTGTATTAATCCAGTATGAAAGATAGATACATCCTCAAATACTCCATTTCTTGTCTAATGCTGAAACTGTCAGTATATTCTCCCTCAGGACCTTTCATGTGGAAGCGGTGTGGAGAAACTATGGTCTGTTGGCCAATTCCAGCCTGCCCTCTGTTTTTAAATATAAAGTTTTGTTGGCATACAACTGTGCCTATTTCTTATGTTCTGTCTGTGGCTGCAGTTACACTATAATGGCAGATTTGAGAAGTTGCACCATAGACCACAGGGCCAATAATGCCTGAAATTATTCATGACTGGCCCCTTATAGAAGAAGTCTACCAACCCCTGGTAGGCAATCTGGAGGGAAGCATGCGGCAGAGATCACAGAAGGGGACTGGCTATGAGATTTTGTTTTTCCTTTTTCTAAAATAGGGACTAAACTTTGTAACAAAATAGTGTCTCAGTCCCCACATTTATCTCCTAATCTTTCCAGAGTCCTGGTGAAATGATAGTACAGATATGCAAAACAAATCCATCCACAATAGCAGAGAAAAAGGAAGTATGCAATCAGCAAACCAGAAGTTTTGACGAATTCCTGGAGGATAGCCGTTAGATGGGTTTTACTGATGCCTAAGTTAGATCGGAGAAAATAGTCCAAAGAGGCTGCAGTGGAGGTGGGCACAGTGCTTCCTTGTGGAATCCCCAGAGGCCCAGCAGATGGAGGGAATGCAAGCAAACTTGGGGCAGGAATTAGGATAATTAAAGGACTTACTGTGCACAGTTGGGGCTAGTCAGCCCCTTCAATTCCCTCTTCTGTTCAGTTGGCTGGAGCAGTGAATCGCATCTTAAGCCTCAAGTAGGGCTTTCTAATGAGAAAGATTAATCTGTCAAGGGTCCATTAGTGTGTATGTTAGAACTAGAGAGAGGTATAAAACAAGTACAATGTTGGGGCAACCTGGGTGGCTCAGTCAGTTAAGCATCTGCCTTCAGCTCAGGTCATGATCCCAGGGTCCTGGGATCGAGCCCCACGTGGGGCTCCCTGCTCAGAGGGGAGCTGTTTCTCCCTCTCCCTCTGCCCAACCCCCCTCTCATGAGTGTGCTCTCTCTCTCTCTTTTAAATAAATAAATAAAATCTTAAAAGGAAAATGTACAATGCCCCTGGACCAGTGGGGTGAAAAAGGATAGGAAGCTGGAAATAAACTCAAATACATTTCCCCATGTAGGGGATATTGAACATTTATGACTGCTCTGAATCTGTAGAGCACTTTCTCTACTTTTCATGGCCCCCAATATTATGAATATTGCTTCCTGAGATGCAATTTTGAAAGCCTTTATTTTCTAGCCGACATTGCAAATAGAATGAAAATATATGACTAGTTCTCCCATCAGTTGTGTCCATACAAGACTCTGATTTGGGCATGACCTACACAAAGAAGCAGGTTGGGCACAGGGCATCCACTTGGGCTCAAGGGTGCGAGTGGCAGCTGTTCTCCAATTAGGCCAGTTCTTCAGTGAGGTTCTCACCATTGTTTTTTGTTAGTTTGTTTCTTTCTAGTAGTTTCTCCTAGAAGCTGATCCTCCAACTTGCTCAACAATTAGGTGAGTTATTTAATATCTCTTAATAAATTCCTTCTTGATTAAACTAACTGAAATGGATTCTGTGTTCTGCACCTACAAATTTAGCAAACAAAACCTCAAAATGAAATGTTCTTTAGCTTGGTGACAGGGGTAGCCCTGGGCCTGTCTGTACACTTCCTCTCCACATACCCTAAAGCAAAATCTGTACAAGAACAGGTCCTTATCCTTACACAGAATCAGTCTTCTCTTTCAGAGTGTGAGTCTTTGGGGACAACAGACCACAACTCCTAAAGAAATGCAGGCTGCATATTACACAATGAACGTTCTTCATTGGTAAAAATGAATAGTAGACCAAGGTTCATTTGTTATTTGAGGAAAATTCACAACTTCAAAGAGAAAGATCAAAGTGGACAATAGAAACATGGACCCAGAGTGTACAGAAATAATGTGCTTTCTAATTTAAAAAAAAATGCTATTTATTTTGCTCTTAGAAATTTGAAATAGTCATCCATAAGAGAAGCAACTGTAAAAAAGGATCAATTAGCAAGAAGTAGATCTTGGAGAGGAATAAAATGATTGCAAAATAAAATGTAGACTAAGGAGACTAAATAACAGAATGGGAACAGATACAGGACATATTTATAATAAGTAATATAAATTCAAGGAATCCCTAGAACATGGCCCAAAGGATAAATTAAATGGGAAATATTAGAAGAATGTTAAGAGACATGGAGGGTAGATTCAGAATGTCCAAACCTAATCTAAAAATCATTTAAAGGTAAAAGAACAAGGACAATGAAGGGAAAAGATAATCAAATAGAAGAAAATTTATCTCAAGTCTTCAGAACCAATGAAAAAATTTTCAGGCATCCACATTTTGTTGATATTTCAGCACTCCACTGACAGAATATCTTAAATCTTCCCCAAAAGAAAAGCATGTCGGGGCACCTGGATGGCTCAGTCGGTTAAGCGTCTGCCTTCGGCTCAGGTCATGATCCTGGAGTTCTGGAATCGAGTCCTGCATCGGGCTCCCTGCTCAGCGGGGAGTCTGCTTCTCCTTCTGCCCCTCCCCCCTCTCATGCTCCCTCTCTCTCTCTGTCTATCTCATTCTTTCTCTCTCAAATAAATAAATAAAATCTTAAAAAAAAATGTCATCTGCAAAAGATAAGAACCAAAATGGCATCATCATTCTTTCTCATCATCAACATCTCATGTTAAGAAACAAACAGAACAATAACAAGTATCAATTAAGAGTGACATGAAAGAATTCTGAAAATTTACTTTCCACCTCCTCTTTCTAAAAACAAAAACAAAGCAAACTTAAAAATCTATTCCAGCTAACTGAGAGAGGAATCCAAGAGAGAGAAATCATGGCATCTTAGAAACAATGGAACAATTTTAGAAATAAAATGAAAAATAACAACAATAAATAATCTAAGAATGGAAGTCAGGAGGCATGTGGAGGCATGTGTAAAGAATGTCTTTAAGAAGAGTCTCCATTCCATGGATGTGATAATAAGATGAAGGTATGTGTTCTCCATCAATTATAATAGCAAGACTATCAGAAACTGGGCAAAAAACCTTTAAAGGCAAGTCAGGTTTTAAATATGAAGCAAACAGGGGCACCTGGGTGGCTCAGGTGGTTAAGCATCTGTGCATTCGACACAAGTCATGATCCCAGGGTCCTGGGATCAAGCCCTGTGGTGAACTCCCTGCTCAGCAGTGAGTCTTCTTCTCCCTCTCCCTCTGTCCCTCCACACTGCTCATGCTATCTCTCTCACTCACACACACTCTCTCTCTCAAATAGAGAAATTAAATCTTTTAAAAATATATGAAGAAAACAAATATGGGGTCTCATTTTGAGTAACCAATAGAGTATAAAAATAAAGAATACACATTTAACAAATCTTTGAGATCAAAAATTTTTTCCATTTTGATTCTAAAATGAATAATAGTAATACAATCAGAATGTTATAAATTCTATTTATAAAATTTTCAAAGTTTAATATCAACTTATGGGTAAAGCATTGAACAATTAATCATGATCATAGAACAAGATATAAAAGATATAGTTTTGACATGTTAAGATTGGTAGGAAGAGGAGCAGGAGAGAAGAAAGGACAGGGAGACACATAACTTCCTTATATTACTTAGTAGGACAGTCCAAAGTTTAGGATAAAGAAATAGAGGGTTAAGTGTGTTAATTGAAATTGTTAAAAACTACATTATTAATATAAAAAGGAGGTAGAGGGAGTAAAGGAGGATATCAGAATTATAACTGCTAAATTCCTAATTGTTCTTCTCAGGAAGTCAACAGAAACTATATGTCTTCATCATGGTATATGTCATGCTATGACAAAATATCATCTACTGGTGATTTAAACAACAGAAATTTCTCACAACCCTGGAGGCTGGGAAATTCGAGATCAAGGTGCCAGCAGATTCAGTCCTTGGTCTTTATTCCTGGCTCACAGAAGGCTGCCTCTCACATAATAGAGAGAGGACGCTCTAGTGTCTTTTCCTCTTCTTACCAGGCACTAATCCTGTCATGGAGACTCCACCCTCATGACTTCAGCCAAACTAAATTACCTCCCAAAGGCCCCACCTCTACCTTCAACATAGGAATTTTGGGAAGACACAAACATTCAGTCTATAACACTATATAAAGATGATAAGTCAATGTATATCAATTATATTTCATTAAAAAAACAAAAGGTCAAAAACATTAATATATTTATTTAAAATTAGCACATTAACAAAAAGATTCTGGAAATATTCAAAGACAACTGTCTTGCAGCATTATTTACAATAGCCAAGATACGGAAGCAGTCCAAGTGTCCATCAATAGATGAATGGATAAAGAAGATGTGGTTTATTCAGCCATAACAAAGAATGAAAGCTTGCCATTTACAACATGGTTGGACTCAGAAGGTATAATGCTAGTGAAAAACAGTCAGTTGGAGAAAGACAAATACCATATGATTTCACTCATATGTGGAATTTAAAAAACAAATGAACAAAGAAAAAATAAGATGAACAAAAAAATAGGCTCTTAAAAACAGAGAACAAACTGATGGTTACCAGAGGAGAGGTGTGGGGGGGTGGGGGAGTGGAGTGTGGATGAAATAGATAAAGAGGATTAAGAGTACACTTGACTGGGCACCTGGGTGGCTCAGTTGGTTAGGCGACTGCCTTCGGCTCAGGTCATGATCCTGGAGTCCCTGGATCGAGTCCTGCATCGGGCTCCCTGCTCGGCAGGGAGTCTGCTTCTCCCTCTGACCCTCCCCCCTCTCATGTGCTCTCTCTCATTCTCTCTCTCTCAAATAAATAAATAAAATCTTTAAAAAAAAAAAAAAAGAGTACACTTGACCTTGCCTGAGAAATGTATACAATTATTGAATTGTTATATTGTACACCTGAAACTAATAGAACCCTGTATGTTAATTATATTGGAATTAAAAAATAAAATTAAAGACAATTGTCTCTAAGGAGTGGCACTGGAAGTGGAAAAGTCAAAAAAGGAAAGCTTTTTGGCTTTTAATTTTTTTTAACTTTCTGTGTTGTTGAAATATTTTTATACTATGGACATACCTTATTTTATAATTTAAATTAAAATCTGAAGTAAAATAAAGACCATATTTGTGAGGATAGCCAGAACAAGATTTAGATATTCCAAATCATAAAGATCAAAAATAACATGATTAGGATATGTAATAAAGATGTAAAAAATTTTAATTTTGTTATGTTTGGGCAGCTAACAATACAGTTGACCCTTGACCAATGCAGGGGTTAGGAGTGCCAACCTCCTACCCTGAGTCTAAAATTCATCTATAACTTTTGATTTCTCCAAAACTTAACTACTAATAGCTTATTGTTGACCAGAAGCCTTATCGATAACATAGTCAATTAACACATATTTTGTATGTTATATGCATTATATACTGTATTGTTAAAATAAAGTAAGCTAGAGAAAAGAAAATGTGATTAATAAAATTATAAGAAAGTGAAAATACATTTAGAGTACTGTACTGTATTTATAAAAAAATTAATGTGTAAGTGGACCAGTGCAGTTCAAATCTGTGTTGTTCAAGGGTCAACTGTACTTATTAACACAGATGACAAAAAAAATCTTGAAAATAATGTTTTGTTATACATTTATTTCTTAGAAAAATATTCTGAAAGTTACAAGCTCAGGTTGTACTAACATGAAGAAAATAATTATTGGGGTGTCTTGTTGGATAACAGTCATATCGCATTTCTTCACAATAAAAACTAAGCTTCTTTATAAGAGATAGCAGCTTCCTATTTCCATTTTATTTTCCTATTTATTTTCTAAATCATTTGATCTAATATCCCCACCTTATCAATATCCTCAATCCATTGATACAACATCCTTCTTTCCAACTATGAGGCCATTCCTACTTTTACTTGCATCCTTACTCAGTTTAGAGTCCATATATGATTGTTATATTCATTAATTTGTAATTGCTCCCAATCCCCCCCCCCATGCCTTTCTACTATCTTCATGGTTTCACCTTTATTCCTTAAAGATTTGGGTCCTGGGTTCTCTCTCTTTCTTTATTCCTCCATTCTGCCATCCATCCAGATATCAGAGTCCATGTGCATGACCCATCTAATATGGCTCCTTTGACCTTTGACTTCCTTATCTCCAGTGACTTTTTTTCATATCACCTCATCTACCATATCCTCACAGTGAGATCCCGGACTGCCAACACTTGAAACTGCTCAGATCTAACGTCATTAGTTCAATCATCCCACTCTCTAACAACAAACTTAAAGGGAGAATGGATGTAGCCTTTTTGTCCCTTTTCCCCTCCCTGCTGGTTGGAATGGAACACCATCTTGGACCAGGAAATGGAAGTCAAATGATGGAGAAGATGGCATACCAAACAGAAGGGATCTGTAGAAACACTCCCAACAGTCTCAACTTAAGACCAAGTAATATGAGAGAAAAAGTTCATGTAAACTTTTATCATTTTGTGTCTAGGCCCATTCTAACTTGCTGGTATCACTATATATCCTTGGTCACCAATTCAAACAGCTACTCAACACTGCTTGGCATTCTTAACATCATTTTTCTAAGAAGCTGTCTCTCTCACACTCCACAACCACTATTCACTCAAATACCTGAACTTTCTTCTTCCGCATCTCCAACTAATTTCTTGCTTCATACTTCTTAAATATTATTAATATTGCTATCAAATCTAAAAAAATATTGCTATCAAATCTATTGACCAAAACCTTACTCATCTTTTCCTTTTTCCTTCCAGTAACTTTGAAGGAAGTGAGGCTTCTAGCAAAGGCCAGTCCCTCTGGGTGCCCAGATTCACCTTGCTGCCACCTCAATTTTCCCCTCCTAATTGCATTTTCAGCTTCTCCCTCTCCCTACCCACTGCCCTCTCTCCTACTTCTCTGAAATCCACATTTTAACGTGCTCCAATTAGTGTCAAACTAAAAAACCAACTCCCTCCATGCTACCTCCCCTTTTAGCTACTGTTCTCTCTTCCTCTATACATGCTGCTCATCAGCACTATTACTATTACTGCTTTCTCACCTTCCATTAATTAAGCACCTTACTTCAAAGACAGTACTGTATCTTAAACCTGAGGGCATTGCTCTTAATAAGAAAACATGCACTTGAAATTTTTTTAAATCATTTAAAATAACCCTTTTGTTAATGCTGATACCAAAAAATGGAAGGTAACAAACAGCCTCCAATCAATGGAGTTTGTTGGGGTTTTTTTTTTGTTTTGTTTTGTTTTTTTAATCTTAAACTCCATTGACCTTACATAACCATACTTTCTCTTGACTACTTTGACAACAAAGTCTCCTGGCTTTTCTCCTATCTCTTTGGCCAGTCATTTTCCATTTCCTTTACTGACCCAGCTCCTTTATATTTGAAAACTCCAAATTCTTTGCCTTCTCAGTAACTGTGCATTTTAATCCTCTTCCCTCACCCTCTCTTCTTCTCTTCAAGGGTAACTTTTATTCCCCCTTCAGGTGTCATTTAAATATTATGTCCTTACACAGGACTTGTATAAATTCCCAATCAAAAATTGTATGCCACATTTTCTTTTTAAGTCTCTGTCTTTATAAAAAGTCTGTCTTTTATAATTGTATACTCATCTTATATATTATTTATGTCAAGACTCACACTCTACCATAAACACCATAAGGGCAGGGAACATGTCAGTCTATCCATCGCTCTATTTGAGCACCATAGTATATGGAAGAGGTTCTATAATTATCTCTTGAAAGAATACATGAATAATTTAGGACCAGGAAATTTTTCAGTTACCTCTATTGTGACGCAACTACAGAGAAAGGAGAGGGACATGCATTAGGTACACTATTGTTTGATTCATTTTCCATTGTTTTCTGCATGAAAAATCAACAAACATTTTTTGGCAGGGGTGGTGGGAGAATATGTTGGAACTCTCTATATATTTTTTGCTCAATTTCATCTGTAAACCTAAAATTGCTGTAAATATTAAATCTATTAATTTAACTTTTTGTCTATTAATTTAAAAAAATAAGAAGGCATCAAAACTTAATAGCATGGGCTGTAAGTCAGACTGCCTAATTCAAATCTCAGCACTGCCATTTAGAAACTGCATAGCTTCAGGCGAGTTCCTTGAACTCTCCCTCAAGAAAGTTTGTTTTAGGGGTATCTGGGTGGCTCAGTTGGTTGAGTGTCCAACTCTTGGTTTCGGCTCAGGTCATGATCTCAGGGTCATGAGATCGAGCCCCACGTCAGGCTCTACACTGGGCATGGAGCCTGCTTGGGATTCTCTCTCTCCTTCTCCCTCTGCCCTCCCTCCCAATTCTCTCCCCCGCCTTAAAAAAAGAGAGAGAGAGTTTGTTTTATTTTGTTTTAATGTTTTAGTCACTGCTATATCCGCAGCACCTAGAACAATGCCTGGCATATAGTTTGAACTTAATAAATAACTACTGAATAAATGAATGAATGAATGCACTTTTTAAAAAACCAAGAAACAAGTCTCAAACTTTGCACAACTTTGTAACCAAATTGAAAGTTCTCTGTTTATACAGTCCACATCATTTCTTCATTTGCCACATGGATGGCCAGAGACATCAGTACCAAATGCTTATATGCTAAGATTTTCTCCAATTCATGTTTTTCAGTGTTTCAAATATTTTTCTTCATAAAACCAACAATACAAGTTTCCTCATTCACCTAATTTCAATCAAGAAAGCACATCTTCTGAATAAAAATGGAAAGGCATATTTCATGTCTTCATGGACAAAATAAGCACTTCAGTCTACTTGTTTGCTATGATTGGTAAAACCACAAACTTTGATAAATACCAGCTGAGTGTTAACCACTTTGACCAGTCTTCAACTTGCAGAAATCCTTGGTACCACCTCAACTTAAAATGTCTAGGCAAAACAATCTACTTACTGCTGTTATCTAGTAATATCATGTGTATGACTCCCAGGAGTACAGAGAAAAATAGTTAATGTCTTCTCTGGAACTTAGAAGGAATAGAATAGCTAAAATTCAGGGGATTGCCAAGACCAAAAGCATGTTCCACAAAACTTGGCAAAGGAATCTAAGTTGGCAAAGGAATCAAAACATTCTTACTATGCAGTTGGGATCATGTTGAATTCATGTCAACAAATCATAGTTCTCTAAGACTCAGCTCAGCAAATTTATGTTGTTTAAGAAAGAAAAGCAATGTGCTATGGACAGTACAGTTATATTAAATGCCTTAAACTTCATGCAGCACATGGTGAACATTTGTTCTGGTATTTCAAAGTTGAACAAAGTTTTTTCAAGATTCTACTTCTAAAATAGACATAAATCAAACTTCCAGAAGAGGATACAATTCATTCTATTTAAAAACTTTAACCCTTCTTGTGGAAGGAAAAAACAGTCATTCAATACGATCATAGTTATAGACCATTAACTGTTAGCCTTGTCATCAACCTCAGCGTCAACAAATATTTATTGAGTATACACTATGTGCTTTACATTATGCTAATCTATGAAGACCAATGTTATTATCAATAGATAAAATATGGTTGAAAGGAATGCAGTTAGCACTTGCCTGTTTATTCCTTCATTTAGTCAGTCAGTCATGCAGTCATTCAGTCTTCTGTTCACTCACTCTGTAGTCCCTCCTATTTGCCAAACACTCTGCCCAGAGACTGGTGTATAGAAGTAAACAAAACAGATAATGGTCTCAGCCCTCATGAAGCCAGATATTCTACCAGGCATTTTCCAAATGTTATCTCACTTAATTTAAACCTCAAAATTATGACTACCAAAAAAGTCTTTCCTCTGTGACAAAGACAATTGGTGCTCATGAAAGATCCATACTTTCCTATATTTTCTGTCCCCCTTGCAGGTGTGCTGGGCCATGTGAAAATTTACAACTGATGGAGATAAGAAGTAACAAATGTCACTTCCAGGCAAAGACCATTAAAGCTGATGTGTCTCCTCCATCTCCAATCACCTATTTACTTGAGCCGATGAAGGCCACATGCTCAAATGGTTCTGCCACAAAATGAAAGCTGCCTGGAGCACTGGTTACTAAATGGAAGAAAGCTTACTTGGGGAAATGACTGGATCTGCACAGTAATATACAAAAAAACATGTATTGGGTTAAGCCACTAAGATTTGTATTTATTTGTTACTACAGCAAAGCCTGACTCATACACCTTCACCCTTCGTAATCATGATTCCTAAGATTCTGAAGTGCAAATTAAGACGGGTGCTGTTTGTCTCATGAATCTTCAGGAATTTATTTGGTAATTTGTCATCTCAAATGTCAAAGAAGTCCAGAAATGTCAACTGACCAAAATGTGGGCAGTGTTGAAAAAAGGTTTACCAGGGAAAATAGCTGCTTATCTGAAGAGTTTCTGATTTATCATGTCCCACATTTTTTTAAAAGATTTTATTTATTTATTTGACAGAAAGAGACACAGCAAGAGAGGGAACACAAGCAAGGGGAGTGGGAGAGGGAGAAGCAGGCCTCCCGCTGAGCAGGGAGCCCGATGTGGGGCTTGATCCCAGGACCCTGGGATTTTGACCTGAGCTGAAGGCAGACGCTTAACGACTGAGCCACCCAGGTGCCCCTATCATGTTTCACATTCTTATCTCATAATTTAACATTCCAAAATGTCCATAACCATAACTCTTATCTCTTCATGCCATATCTCAAATTCCTAAATTTACATACCAACTGGGATAAAACAACTACTCTTCACTTTTTCTATCTCTAAACTATTTTTTACAGAAACTCAAAACAAATTCAGGATCTAGAGTCAAATTTGCCTATCAGAGATATTTGACTCTAATTAATAGGAAGACAAGATGAAATGAAAGCCAATATGTACCTGTTTGATCATCCAAAACCATATTGCCTTATGAATCAGAAAATCAGCCAGTAGAAAATTAACCTACATTTCAGACCTACTTATAATGAGTATCATATCTCTATATGATTATCCATATTATAATTCAATATTCAAAATACATTTTTGATGTATGCAACATCATTTCACATTTTAAAGGTAAGGAAATTCAGGCTCAAAGAGGTATTACCTAACTGGTAAATAGCTACAAACCAGATTTATCTGGTTCCTTTTCTAAGGTTTGATGTAATACTGAGGAAGATAAAAGCAATGTGAGGAGAAAGGAAATATATCTGACTCTGTTGGCTGGCTAACACAGCAGCCATTCCTAAACCTATTTCTCTGCATCTATTAATGGGGCTTAAGAAACTAAATATCCACTTCCCCAGACATCCTAGCAGCTATCCGTGGCCAGATGACACATTCCTGTCCAATGAAACATAGAATTCTGATAGGGATGTTGGAGAAAGTTCTGCTTTCCTAATGAGTGAGAGCAGTTGGTGAAGCCATTATCCCTTCTTCCTGCCCTGAGCATGGATGTGATGCCTGAAGATAGACCAGCCATCTTGCCATGAGCAGCAAGCCAAGGCACTAAAGATAGAAAGCCCCTCGATGACATCATCAGTCCCCTATGCCAGCTCTGGACTACCTACCCTCAAACTTACAGCTATGTCAGATTTAATAGAGGAAGAGAGAGAGAAAGAGGGAAAGAGAGAGAGGAAGGAGGGAAAGACCTTTAGAAAATCCATGTGCATTTACTAGATCAGTAATCTGTTATGCCACAAATCATCCCAAAACTTAGTGGTTTCAAACGGCTACCATTTATTAATGCATGACCAGCAATTTGGGCTTGGTTCAGCTGACGGTTCTGCTAATCTTGTCTTGGTTCATTCATGTGGCTGGCAACTGGCAACTCAACTGGGGCTGGATGGTATGAAATGATCTTACCTTGTCTGAAGGTTGGTGGTGGCAGCCAGGTCACGTGTCTCCAGCAATTTAGTCCAGGCTTCTTCATGTGGTAGCAGTGTTAAGAAAGTTGGTCTCAGTGTACCAGTTCTATTGAGCCTCTGCCTGTGCCACATTTGCTAATGTTTAATTGGCCAAAACAAGTCACATGACTAAGCTTAGAGTCAGTGTGGGAGTGGACTATACAAATTATGCACACAGGAAGGAGTGATCCATTGGGAGCCATTACTCTAATAATCTACCAATTCTATTTATGTTATTTGCATCCTTAGCATTAACAGATCTTATAGCCTATGTGACAAAGGAGTGTACCATCCTAAATCACCCAATCTTCTGTAATATGAACTATCATCAGTATTTCAAATTTTATTTTCTCATATATCTCTATGGAATGGATCATTATCCATCTATTCTAATGTTGGAAAATGTGGCTAAGATATACAAAATCATGAGCAAACTCTACTGATTAGTGGAGCTACTTATCACCAAAGACCTCTTGGTTCTGTAAGCAGTCTGCTTATTTTTTTCTTAGAAAACTTTTTCTCCCTCAGCTTTTATTGAGGTATGATTGACAAAAAGTATATACTTAAGGTTAGAAAATTAATATATATATATATATACACACACATATATGTGTATACATATATATACATTATGAAATAATCACCACAATCAAACTAAGTAACATTATCACCTGACATAGTCATTATTGTTTTGTATGTGGTAACAACACTTAAGATCCAGTCTTTTAGCAAATTTCAAGTATATTACATAGTATTGTTAATTACAGGCACATTGTTGTACATTAGATCTCCAGAACTTATCCATCTTGTGTAACTAAAACTTTATACCCTTTAACCAACATCTCCCCATTTCCCTCTTATCCTAGTTCCTGGCAACCAGCATTCCACTCTAGGCTTGTATGAGTTTGATTATTTTAGATTCTGCATATAAGTGAGATCATGCAGTATTTGTCTTCCTGTATCTGGCTTAATTCACTTAGCATAATATACTACAGGTTTATCAATGTTGTTGGAAATGATTTCTTTCTTTTTTGAGACTGAATAATACTCTGATGCTCATTATGGCATTATTCACAATAACCAAGATATGGAAACAATCTAAATGTCTGTTGATGGGTGACTAGATAAGAAAATGTAGTACACACACAAGGAAATCTGTAAGCAGGGTTGAGCTGCCAGCAGATAGCTCATTACAGATAGTGGAGGTAGGATAACAATGTGACAATGGAAGATGAAACTTCCCAAGGATGGGAGGTCAGATACAAACTGCAGTAAATGGGTCAGAAAATGGAGTAATTGTTGAACACCTTTGTCTCTATCACATTGGTAATTAGCAGAAATTATTCCTGCTACCTAAATAAAAACATAATATTATAGTGTCATGAATTAATTTTGAACTTAAAAAGAGATGGGTGGAACCTCGTACATACACTTAACTAATAGAAATTCTATATTTTGGGACAAAAAATTAAAAGTAGCAGTGACTTTTTCACTCAATCACCCATTCAGTAAGTATAGGACTCAGAATTAGGTGAGATAAAAGGCACGAATCCTGTGGCTCAGTTCACACTATGGTGCATCATTCAGAACATGGAAGTCTTGAGGAAATTTATTGGTGTGAGATTTCTCTCTTTAATTTTTTTTTCTTATGCATAGTCTGTGCAAGATGTAATTCCAATGTGAAAACAAGCTCTGGAATATAGTTACCACCAAAGTGTTCAAAAATTCCACTTGACTTTACTTAGAATAAAAACTTTTTTTTTTTTCAAAATATGCCACATGATGCTTTCTGTGGGGATATTTTAGCAGCCAGGATATTGTCAATGCCACTGCTACCAATAACTTCACTTTCCAACCCCAACATTTATTTTAGGGGAGGAAGAAGGCAATATAGATGAACATGGAGAAAGTGTCTTGCTGCTAACCCTCTTCTCATAGTTAGATTAAAAACACTGAAAAGACAGGGAAAGATCACATGCAAATCTTTCATCATGTAAAAAAAAAGGGATATCCCGCATTTGTCTAACACAAATGCTAATTTTTAGTCCCTGTGGCAGGGTCTGTGATTGGCTCCATGTTTCCACAATCAGAGACATTGTAAGATGCTTCTAGCTCCTTTTCTTTCACCCAGCTTATCTTCCTCCCAATCACTAGCTTCCAATCTTCTAAATTTTCAGACATAGCCAAGGAGTAAGAATAAAAAATTTTCCAAATGCCCTTTTCTTCTTTTCTCTCTGAAACCAATACCACTGTTGGCTCTCCGGACATTGTGGGGTAAGGAGGGACCTTAAATTTGTTCTAAGAGTATTTAAATTAACTGGAAAGAAATATTTGAATGTGTGGTAACTTTCAGACTGACTTTGACAGAACTTCCTTTCATTGTCCGACAAGGGTATATTAATGGTTGCCTGACAACTTCCCAGCTAATACTTTTGATATTTAGGAATTCATATGGAATCACAATAAACTCAACCAAAAATGTTTAGGAAGCCAACCAACAGAAAATGTTTTTTTTTTTTTCAAAATGGCTGTAATTTTCATCATAGGGTAGGAAACTGGTCAGATGGAAAATCACTTCCTAACACAAGATATTGGAAAATATCATTTTTTTTTTTCAGAACAACCAATTCTCCTAGTACAGTTTACCAAAAAGCTATAGAAATTCAGGCATGTGCCTACTGAACATTATGGAAAAATCATCTTTTGTTTAATGTTATATGTAAACAGGATACAGTTTGAACAATGAAAGAGAAAAAGCAAAAGACTCAAAAAATTTGTCATAGGAATACCCTATTTCATGGTTCTCAGTTCTATTTACAAAGTATTTTAGGAGGGAAGTAGATGTTGCTGGAAGTGCTGCATGCTTTTAAAAGGGAAACATAAGGAATAGCATGGAGAACATTAGGAGAAGGAAGGGAAAAATGAAGGGGGGGGGATATTGGAGGGGGAGACGAACCATGAGAGACTATGGACCTGAGAAACAAACAGGGTTTTAGAGGGGAGGGGGGAGGGGGGATGGGTTAGCCCGGTGATGGGTATTAAGGAGGGCACGTACTGCATGGAGCACTGGGTGTTATATGCAAACAATGAATCGTGGATCACTACATCAAAACTAATCATGTAATGTATGGTGACTAACATAACATGAAAAAATAAATTAAAAAAAAATAATAAAAATAAAAAGGCAGCATTAAAATAATGTCACAGAACTGTTCTCAAAGGAAGAAAATTATCTTCTCATGAAGAAAAAGAACCCAAATAGTCTTTTCCATTTTTCATCTGATAGAGCGTCATTGAACTAACTCAAAATTCAGATTGAGAGTGCAGATGCTCCTGCTTGAAAAGTGAGTAGTTGGTAAATAAATCTAACAGGGACTACAGAAAACCTTTGCCAGAGATAAGTTCACTTTACCTAGGACTATGCAGAGACCAATTTTTTTAAATGCTCAGCACGTTGCAATGACCTGAAGAGATGAGAAAGCTGTCTACTCTACTCTTCGGATGAAACGCAAAAGCAAAGGAGAAAGAACCATCCACTTCCACTCAGTTACAGAACACACAACGACTTTCCTCTTAACTCATCCATTTGTTTCTCATGGAGTGATGAAAAGTGCAAAGTTTTGCTTAGGTTTGGTGTGACAGCCCAATCAATGTGAACCATTCCCTGTGTTTAAATCCCATAAAAAATGGTTATAGCTCCTGACCATAAACCTGTGCAGGGACTGGCAGGATAATTTTTTCATTAAGACAGAAAATGTTCCGGGCGCCTGGGTGGCTCAGTTGGTTGAGCGACTGCCTTCGGCTCAGGTCATGATCCCGGAGTCCTGGGATCGAGTCCCGCATCGGGCTCCCGGCTCTCGGAGAGCCTGCTTCTCCCTCTGACCCTATCCCCTCTCATGCTGTTTCTCTCTCTCTCTCTCTCTCAAATAAATAAATAAATAAAATCTTTAAAAAAAAAAAAGGCAGAAAACGTTCCTTTCCCTTTTCAAGAAAGACAATTTTAAAGAGTATTTCATAGCTACAAATGATAAATGTGGATAATGGGGAAAATATTACACACTCACGACAGTCTCCAATTTATTACTTCAATGTGCATTATGACATTATATTATGATTATGAAAATTATATACATGGTTATTTTAGTTTGCCTGTATATAATCAACAAATATCTCTCTCCCTCAAATGCATAATAACCACACACACACACATATATATACGTATCAACATAAAATAGACATTTCTTCCTACTACCCTGAAAGAACATATGCCTTCTTGCCTAATTTCCCTTGATTCCCCTATTTTAAGCATGCAAAACATGACAAGAGCACAGGAGACCAACAGGTTCACCTGCCAACTCTCATTGTTTGTGTCTATCAAGAGCAAGGAGTTGAGAAGGATATTGTAATCAACTGGTCCTGACCTCTTTGGAAGGGGTTACCTACTCCACTTTAGATGATATCTCCTAAATGTTCTTTGCTTTAAGAGACATGGCAATACAGACCTCAGAAGAAAAACCATCAAATAACCCAAACTGGCAGGCGTTGGATCTGTGGGTGTATTGGGTATACGATGGTAAGAAGCGAAGCGATGTGGAAAAGCAGGTACAACCTGTTAAGACAATGCAATCTGTAGCTGCATCATTCAGTTAAATATGTAGTAGCTCAATA
The DNA here is from genome assembly GCF_002201575.2 of Neomonachus schauinslandi. Classification (NCBI taxonomy): domain Eukaryota; kingdom Metazoa; phylum Chordata; class Mammalia; order Carnivora; family Phocidae; genus Neomonachus; species Neomonachus schauinslandi. The sequence continues at coordinate 141,013,755 of NC_058403.1, read as the reverse complement.
ACCCTTTAGACAGGGCACAGATATTTAGGCACTGGCAACCCCACTGGGATCACTGGACGCAAGTGTTCGTTTACAGGGTCAATATTCACAAAGAAGTTACATGTTCCTTCCTACAGATAATGAATCCAGGAACTATCTCCAAGCCTGACAGGCATTTTAACATCCCAAAGAGGCAACTCTAACAGGGGTCAGGCAAGGCCAGCAGAACTCTTTCTATCCCCTACAGAGCCAACACTCTCATTAAAGAGCACAACTTCACCGGTGTAGACTTTTCACAACCAAGAGACTGTGTTGCATGAAAAGGAGGGATGGAGCCCCTCCACTGCCTGGTTTTTTCTCTCTAATGCTCCAGAGAGTCCTCCACACAGAAGGGCAACCACCTTTTATGACTTCCTCTGGAGACCACCCATGTCCAGAAACTCTTAAATAAGGTTAGCTGTCTTCACTGGACCCTGGAAGGGAGTGAAGAACAGCTAGGAGGGGAAGGTACAAAAAAAAAAAAAAAAATCTCAAATTTTCTACTGTGATGATCCTATACTTTAAAATCATCAGCTGTCAACAAGTTCTAAGTTTGATTGTTGACATTCAGGAGATTTACAGACTCTTAATTTTATTTTGAATCATAAAACCATTGAATATTATCATATCAAAAAACTAAGTAGTAACAGCAGGGAGGGAATTCCCTAGGTCTGCAACTCTAATCCTCATAATAAAGATAACCCAGGCAGAGTAAAGACAGTGTGGCATTCAAACTCCATTCACCATTCCTTACATTTTTTACAGGAGGGTTTCTATAGTGGTGGCATGCCTTACTGTACTTAGCTTGAAAATCAATAAAATCTCGTATGTTTTGAGAGGAGAGTGATTATACAGCCACCAACTTCAGCATTTGGCTCTGATTGTATTAAATCAGTGATAGGATAGTCACTATTATTTTATTAACTTTTGTGCAAGGGCAGAAGGTAAGCTGGGTTATCTACAGAGCTGCCTGAGATCTACCCCAATGAGTTACTTACTTCCTTAACCGGGTTTTGTTGTCATACAAATTCCTGCCAGAAATTAAGTTCAGTCCCTTTGACATAATCTAACTTTTTTAGATTTTTTTTAAGGTCCTGTCATTCTTATTCTTACTTCTGCATTGAGACTAATTCCCTTCACTTGGGGAACTTCTACTTATCTACCATTCAGGACTCCACCGAGGCCCCACTTCTCTCCTTGCCCACTCTTTTTTTTTTTAATATATATATATTTTTAGATTTTATTTATTTATCAGAGAGACAGAGGCAGGCAGAGGGAGAAGCAGGCCCCTTGCTGAGCAAGGAGCCCAATGTGGGACTCGATCCCAGGACTCTGGGATCATGACCTGAGCCGAAGGCAGACGCTTAACCGACTGAGCCACCCAGGCGTCCCATTGCCCACTCTTTTCATCACTCAGGTTTGGCATTGTTTTTTCTCATATCATCTTGGCCATATCTTTACCATAATACCCCACAGTTTTGTGGTGTTATCATTCTTTGTCTTATGGTTTTCTCCCTATATGGAAGGCAGGGACCTCCAATTTATATCTATAGTGCCAGACATGCAATGAGTGTTACATAAATGTATACTGAGTGAATAAATGTCAATGTCCTTTTAAACAATATAATCATATTCCTATTCAAGTTGGAACTTTCCTGAACATTTGCCTAACATCTTCATCAAGATAAAGAATAAAGGATGAAATCTACTGAGCATTTAATACCTGCCAAGCACCATGCTAAATAATTTATTCATAAGGATCTCATTAATTCCTCTAAAAAACCCTATAGAGAAGGTTCCATCATGATGACTATTTTAAAGAAGGAGAAATTGAGCCTTGGAAAGCACGGGTAATTTGTCTAAGAAGGTAAATTAGTTGGGAGAATCATGATTTACACCTATGTGTTCTGACCCCACAGTTCTATATTTAGCCACTAAGTCATACTGCCTTCTATAAAATACCCCAGTTTGTAATTCAAATCCTATTTAAAGTCAACCACAGCATGTATTAAAATACATGCCTACACAGGCTCACACACACATGCCAACAAAATGCTCAAAAATAAAAGAATACCTAATGATAGGACTACAGATTTCAGCATAAAAAGCCTCAGAGGCAATCCTGTTCAGGACTAGTTTCAGGACTCATGAGTTCTGTAGGCATCTCAAAATCTGCAGGAAGGGGGCAGATGGGAACTGGGAAGGTTTCTGATGATGCTAACTTGCCTTGATTTGGTGGGAGGGGGAAACCCACACACACACGATCTAAAGGAACTCCAGATGGACTCCAGTGTTTTGGGTGAGGAGGCAGATTGATGGCAGATGAAAATTAACTCCGGAAAGGGAGAAATAATATGTGTCAACAAAGCCTCAAATCAACTTTCAGGTGCAGCATTCTGGATTTTTTTGTAGCCTAAGTTTAAAAAGCCCATCTACAGCATTCCACTGTCACAAGAGCATAACACATGAAAGCAAGGGAGTAAATATCATGGAACGATAACTTTTCCCTTGTAACTTGCATCTGTCAACAGCTGGGCTCTAAACTGACCAAATGTTCTATGGAGAAAATAGTTTGGAGATATTTTGGAGTTACTTTGATGATGTTCTCCACCGTGAAAAACCAATTTTCAAAAAGCAAACAGGATGCTGAGCAGAATGTGAAAACGGAGAGAACCTAACACCGTGCTGGAGAATTACATTTGAGTTCACTGCCTGCGTCTTAGACCCAGAAGTGAAACAGTCCTAGACTGGAAGTTAATAATCTTTTTCTATATAAAGAGCACTATTTGCACCAGAATCCAAGGACCTTCAAAAAAAGTACAGTGAGAGAGCTGGTAATACATTTAAATTGCATGAGGTGACAAAAACAATATTTTTTATTTTTGGTAATGGAAGACACTGAGAAGTCCTATTTTAATACTACCATGGGCAGGGGAGAGGGTGAGTCCTCTTTTCTGTGCAATTTTCTTCTGTCTTCTTATGCAGTTTTATAAAGCAGGAGCTAGGGTCACAGGGAGGTAATGGCAAGTAAACAAAATATATTAAAGGAAATTTTTTCTTCTCCGTGGATATAATCGGCTTGTGGCATTCAATGTCACTGAAGGTCAGAGTGGCAAAGACTGTGGCTGGAGTTCAAAGAAGCTGCATATTTGAAAATCAACAGTGGCAACTGGGTAGCTAAGTGAGCAGCGATCATACCCTAAGCCAAAATATGGACAAATAACCTTAGAAGTCTTGAAACGTTTCATTTGGCCTTGATGCACTGTCCCTAAACTGGAAGTCTGATGGACTGCTGGATAGTAGAGACCAAGGACTGCTCCCCTGCCTTCGTTAGCAGCTTTTCTGGCAGACCGTCACCTCCAGCATCAGAGAAGTGACAAGGGCTGGCTCAGTCAGTTAAGCGGCTGCCCTTGGCTCAGGTCATGATCCCAGGGTCCTGGGATTGAGCCCCACATCGGGCTCCCTGCTCAGCGGGGAGCCTGCTTCTCCCTCTCCCTCTGCTGCTCCCCCTGCTTGTTCTCTCTCTCTCATGCTCTCTCTCAAATAAATAAATAAAATCTTTAAAAAAAAGAGAGAAGTGACAGGGCACCGGGCATTTCCATCTTCCTACTAATTCAAAGATGTTTTTTGTTTATCGTTGACAGACTTGTATGAATATGAAGAGTGGTCTTTCTTACTAGTAAAAATGTAATACTACTGAAAACCATTTAAACCATGAATTGTTCAGGAGTAGCTTAGAATTCAAAGGGATGGGGTTTTTTTTCCCATTTTTTTTAAATTTAAATTCAATTCATTAACATATAATATATTATTAGATTCAGAGGTAGAGGTCAGTGATTCATCAGTCTTATATAACGCCCAGTGCTCATTACATCATGTGCCCTCCTTAATGTTAAAGGGATGTTTTTCTAAGGAAATATGTGGGGCTTCTTTTACTTTTCACGTATATCAATTTCTGATAAGATAGAGTTTATCCTTCCTTGTTTAGAAAGACATTTTTGATATGTACATCCCATTTTTTTTTAAAGATTTTATTTATTTATTTGTCAGATAGAGAGAGAGAGAGAGCACAAGCAGGGGGAGTGGCAGGCAGGACCTAGGGATCCTGGCAGGACCTGAGCTGAAGGCAGAAGCTTAGGCAACTGAGTCACTGAGGCATCCCAGTACATCCCATTTTTAACATTCATGAAAGAGTACTATTTGCTATAGACTTGGGGTTTTTTTGTTTTTGTTTTTGTTTTTTAAGTTGGATTTTATTCTGTTTCCATTTTTTAAAAGATTTTATTTATTTATTTGAGAGAGAGAGAAAGTGAGAAACAGCACAAGAGTGGGGTGAGGGGCAGAGGGAGAAGCATACTCCCCCTTGAGCAGGGAGCCCAATGTGGGGCTCGATCCCAGCACTCCAGAATCATGACCTGAGCCGAAGGCAGATGCTTAACTGACTGAGCCACCCAGGTACCCCAAGACTTGGGTTTTAATGTTAAAAGAAAACTACTTAGGTGGTTGTGGCAGGAAGAATGATCCCCCCTCAACCCCCAGCAAAGATGTCCATGTCCTAATTCTTAAAATTTGTGAATATATTACCTCAAGTGGGAAAGGGGACTTAGCAGATACAATTAAGGATCTCGAGATAGGAAGATTATCCTAGATAATTTAGGAGAGCCTATGTAACCACGGGTGTCCTTAAAAGAGGGAGGCAGGAGTGTCAGAATCAGAACATGTGATGGCAGAAGTGGAGATGAGAGGGAGAGGGTGGGGAAGGAGGGAGGGGAAAATGAGGTCTGAAGAATCTATGCTGCTAACTTTGCTGACAGAGGAAGGGGTCACACATCAAGGAATGTAGGTGCCCTCTAGAAGCTGGAAAAGGCAAGGAAATGGATTTTACCCAGGAGGTTCCAGAAGGAATGGAGCCTTGCCAACAGGTTGACGTTGCAACTTCAATCCTCCAGAAATGTAAGATAATACACTTATGTTGTTTTTAAACCACTACATTTGTGCTAATTTGTTACAGCAGCAATTGGAAACAAATACAGACTCTGGCACCAAAAGTGGGCTGCTGCTCTAAAAAGAACTAAAAATGTGAAAGTGGCTTGGGAATTGGGCAATGGACAGAGGCTAGAAAAATGCTGATGACCGTGACAGAAAGAGCCTAGATTGCCTTATACAGACCGTAGGTAGAAACGTGGATATTGATGATTCTGCTAGTGAGGACTCAGATGAAAATGGGGAGCACAGTGGAGAAGGCTTATGTTTTCTTAAAGAACATTAAATCTTCATAAACAGACTGTTGATAGAAGGCAGGGTTAGCAAGGGCTCAGAGAGAAATGAGAAATATGTTATTAGAAACCAGAGGAAAGAGGTTTCACATTCTATAGAGGCAAAAAGCTTAGCTGGAGTGTGTCCTGCAAATGGAAAGCAGAACTTGTAAGTGATCATTTCTAAGTGATAATTTAGCTGCAGAAATTTCCACACAAAGTGGTGAAGATATGGCCTTGTTTGTGTTTGTTGTTTATAGTAAAATCTAAGAGGAAAGAAAAAAATTAAGGAAATAACTCTTAGCAACAAAACAAAACAAAACCCCAGGACTTGATGAGTTTAGAAATCCAATTCAGATTTCAGAAATGTGTGATTTTAGGACTATAAGATGGTAAATTTGTATTGTTAGGCACTAAATTTGTGCTAATTTGTTATATCAGCAAAAGGAAATTAATACAGTGGTCAAAATGAGAAGTCCCAGATATATTCAGAATATGTTTATTTGGGGAGGAGAGCCTCTGAGAGACATAGGATTCAGTTGAGGAATCTCCTTGAGACTGACACACACCATGGCCCCACTCCTTCACTTAGACATGGAAAGTTTCAATACACCTACGGTACACATATAACTGCAGCATCAACAAACCACCCCAAACTTGGTGACTTAAACATCACTGTGTATTATTTCTCATAAGTCTAAGGGTCATCTTGGCATTCTGATGGGCTCAGCCCTGGGTCCAGTTAGCTAGAAGGTCCATTGAGTTCTAGCTGGTCTAGAATGGCCTTGGCTCAGATGACTTGGCTCTTTTCTACACAGTATCTCATCCCCCAGCAGGCTAGCCTGCTTTGTTCTTAGAGTAGTGGTAAGGTTCCAGAAGAAAAAACAGAAGCATGCAAGGCCTCTTGAGGCCAAGGCTCTGAACTGACATACCATCACTTCTGCTGACCAAAGCAAGTCTCCCAGCCAGCCCGGATTAAAGGGGCAGGGATATACTACACTCCTTACAGGGAAGGTGGCAAAGACCTCTTTTTTTTGTTTGTTTGTTTTAGGATTTTATTTATTTATTTGTCAGAGAGAGAGAGAGAACAAGCAGAGGGAGCAGCAGGCAGAGGGAGAAGCAGGCTCTCCGATAAGGGACTCAATCCCAGGACCCGAGTATCATGACCTGGGCCAAAGGCAGACACTTAACTGACTGAGCCACCCAGGCATCCCACTGGCAAAGCCCTCTTAAGACAGGTTGTAGGAAGGGGTAAAAAAGGGAAATATTTTTGCATCAATATACCACAATGCTCGTGACAAAAACAATAACAACATACACCTGCAAAACATCCATTTTCTAAATCATTCAACTAATAGCAGGGTTCAGAGTCTCAAGAGGGAGGGAGGGGAGGCGGCAGAAAGAACAAGAGCAAGAGCGATTCAGTGGTATGATCAAACTATTCACTGGCATCAGGGCCAGAAAAGAAGACTATGAGCTTGACTGTGACCCCTACAGTGGGAATGAGTCACTGACACATGCTTTACTACTGCTGAGATGGCTTTTTCCTTGTCATAAATTCAAAATTGTTCTAATCATCAATAGCATCTGCTATTTGCAGAAATAATCTTCTGGCATATCAATTATCATTATTAGGTTTAGTTCAAGTCTTTTGAATAATCTTGTTTTTAAAGGATTAACCTATACCAGAGAGAAGGTAGGTGGGCATGGGTGAAATAGGTGATGGGGATTAAGGAGGACACTTATGATGAGCACCGGGTGATGTACGGAATTGCTGAATCACTATACTGTACACCTGAAGCTAGTATAAGGCTGTATGTTAACTAAATGAAATTAAGACAAAAACTAAAAAAAAAAATTAAAAAGAATTAACCTACACAATCAACTCTTAAACAGAAAAGTAGATATATGTAATTAGCCTGAAAGTCAGCTGAAATTGAACAGGGATTTGAAATAAGATCCATCATTTCGCAGGTTTAATTTCCTAAAACCTATATTATATGCAGTAATGTAGGAAAATAAAAACCCGAGTGGCACTGCAAAAATGCTTTGATGGAAATTTATGAAAGACTAGAAACATTTCTTCCCAAAGAAAAAACTTGATAACTCATATCTTCCCACTTTCACCAGGATTTCATAAAGAATAATTCAAGATGTATTGGCTAGATCAACAGCAATAGACAACATTGTAAAGATGCTTAAGGATCTCTTGTAGTTTGATAGTTGTGTTCTACCTAAATTGATTTCAATTTTATTTAGACCCTTCTAGAAGAAAATGAGATTTTTTCAAACTATTAGAACCTACTAGTAAATACTGTCATTGGCCTGCATTTAATAAGCAATATGCAAGACATTTTAATGAAAGTTACCAATTTACTCTTCATCAAAACCCGTGAGGTGGACATCATTGTTCCATTTCAAAGTGATCAAATGATTTATGTGTGGTTATACCACAACTAAGTTGAGGGTTAGGATTCTACCTGAAATCAAAATAATAATATTTTTGCTTCCCTATACTGCCTCCTATGCCTAAGTAAAAGTGGAAGGGACAAGTTGAAAAGAACCCAGGGCTATGTTACAAGCAAAGGTTTATGCTTAACAGTAATGCCTAGGCATTTTCCGTGTCATAGCCTTTAATGGGGTTTACCAAATCTCTCTGGGTCCCTACTTCCTGGGCATTTGTTGATTGGTACCCCTTTTCTCTTGTAGTTGGATGGGGTCAAGGGACTAGATCTGGCCACTGAGGGGAGAGAAGTAACACGTGAGTCACTTCCAAGGCATAACTTTTAATTACCCAATGAAAGAGCAACCAAAGACTCCCTTGGTCTCTGGATAGTGATCAGGAATGTTAAACATGGTGGATGTTCCATCAGCCTGGGTTCCTGTGTGACTACAATGAGAGGTCCCTGCTTTCCATGATAGGCAGGTACTGCGATCCAGAAATAAACCTTTGCTGAGTTCAGCCTCTGAGATCTGGAGGCTGTTGATTATAGCAGCATAATGTAACCTTAATTATACACATGATGTTCATTTCTCTCCAAGAGAAGACCCTCTCTAGGTTGCACCAAATGCATACACTATTCTGCCTGGGAAGGGTAACTGACTAACCTCAACATCACAATAAAACACAAGGGTGGCTTAACCAGATACACCCATATAAGTAGAACTAACCTACGCATGAATAAAATAAGAAGGTATTTCCAGGTTTAAAAAAATAGTGAATGTGATGTTGTTTCTTACATTATCAGTGTTTGGCTGTTGTTTTTTTTTTTTTTTTTTTTTTTAATTTCCAATTTGTCACAGACTGATGTGTGACCTTGCCCTGTGAATTCATGTGATCCCACTGAGTACTTATTTCAGAGTTAGTGAGCCCCTATGACTCAATATGCAAACTCAACAATACCCAACTATTGGATGAAATGCACATTAAATCCCTATAAAAGTTTCTAAAAGATTACTTTGAGTATCTATATCTAAATTGTTGCATGGGCACCTGGGTGGCTCCGTTGGTTAAGTGTCTGCCTTCAGCTCAGGTCATGATCCCAGGGTCCTGGGATCGAGTCCCACATTGTGCTCCCTGCTCAGTGGGGAGTCTTCTCCTCCCTCTCCCTCTGCCCCTCCCTCGGCTTGTGCTCTCTCTCGTTCACTCTCTCTCTCAAATAAGTAAATAAAACCTTTAAAAAAATAAAAAATAAATAAATTGCTGCAGACCAGTAATCAAATGTTTGTAGTCCTTTACCAGCTCAGGTAACTATACGTTGAGTAGCACTGCTTAACACAACAAAACTTCCTTGGTTTGTCTTTAAAGTGAGCTTTGCATTTGTGCAACTAGAAACTCAGAATTTTCCATAATCAGTTAAAAAAAAAAAAAAACGACATAAGGGAAACTGTGAATAGTACTGGATAGAAATAAGATGAGCACCCCGGAGAGCATTAGCAGAACTTTGGTGATGAAATGAGCAATCTGGATGCTGAAGATCATGACTATTTCCCTTAGCGATACTTACTAAGCATTTTACTAATTCCTAATGGGAAAGAATTAATAGTTAATGTCAAAACATTTTGTATATTATTTATAGTTCATTGCATAGAAATCATTCTCAGAGACGAAATAAACTATATGTAGTTTTCATTCCCTAGGGTAGGTCTGGCATGCTCAGGTAATTTTTTGTGGTTTTAAAAAAACAAATGCAGTTACAGGAGTGCCAAACAAATTATACAGTTAAATCTGAACGGTGGACCCAAGATTGACATTGTTATTAGAATTCTAGTTCCCACTCTGGACAGAGAGAGCAAAAACAACTTAGATAGAAAAGTGCCTTAGCATAGTTTGTTGCTATTTGAACATGCTACACATTAGGCCTTTTTTTAAAATCAGTGTGTATGTATACACATACACATGCACACAACATGCAATATACACTCATTACATCTAAGTATACATACAAGGTTTTCTCAACTTTGGCACTATTGGCATTTTGGGGCCAGTAATCCTTTGTTTTGGGAGCTCTTCTGTGCATTGTAGAATATTTACAAATATTCCCAACTCTACCCACTAGATGCCAGTAGTATGGCCCCCATTTCAAACCAAAAATGCTTCCAGATATTGCCAAGTGTCTCAAGGGGGAAAAAAGTGTCTGTGGTTGAGAATTAATGATATAAACTATGTATACATCTGTCTCAGTCCGTTTGGCCTGTTATAACAAAATACCATACACAGAATAGCTTATAAGCAACAGAAATTTATTTCTCACAGTTCTAGAGGTCAGAGGTCCAAGGCCAAGGTGCCAAAATGACCATGTTCTGTGATGAGGGCTCTCTTCCTGGTTTATAGCCAGCACCTTCTCACTGTGTCCATGGAGGAAGGGGCTAGGAAGCTTTCAGGGACCCTTTTCACAAGAGCACTAATTCCATTCATGAGGGTTCCACCTTTATGACTTAAGCACTCCCCAAAGGTCCCACCTACTAATACCATTACTTTGTGAGGGTTAGGATTTCAGCTTATGAATTTTGGGAGGACACAAACATTCAGTCCATAGCAATATCTTTTTTTTTAAAAGATTTTATTTTCTTTTATTTATTCATGAGAGACAGAGAGAGAGACAGAGGCAGAGGGAGAAGCAGGCTCCCCGCGGAGCAGGGAGCCCGATGCGGGACTCGATCCCAGGACCCTGGGATCATGACCTGAGCCAAAGGCAGACGCTTAACCGACTGAGCCACCCAGGTGTCCCATAGCAGTATCTTTTAACAAATAATTGTATTAATTTCTTGGGAAAACTTGAATAAATGCATTATAATTTATTAAAAAGCAAACAAATTATTTTCACAAAAGCAGGATGGAACAGGGGCGCTTGGGTGACTCAGTCGGTTAGGTGGCTGCCTTTAGCTCAGGTAATGATCCCGGGGTCCTGGGATTGAGCCCCACATCGGGGTTCTCTGCTCAGCAGGGAGTCTGCTTCTCCCTCTCACTCTCCCTCTGTGCTGTCTCTCTCTCTTTCTCAAATAAATAAAATCTTAAAAAAAAAAAAAGCAGGATGGGACAAAATTTTAAAGCATTACTTAGTTGATATGTTATGCAAGTGATTTAAAGGTGCATAAATCGTGTCCTGGTGGGGTTTTCAGCACATTGTATCAGGCAATGGTCTCTGCGAAGCAAAGTTCCAACCATCACTCAAAAGTAAGTGCTAGGTATAAAATACTTAAGTTATTCAAAGCGATGGGAAGGGAAAAATAATGTCGAGACATGTGGGTTGTGCATCTACATTCCAATCAATATGTGGGAAGACATTCTTTAACTTTCCTCCCAGGACTGGAGGCGCTGTACCTTTAAATGGAGCCAGCTGCAGTAACCTGCATAACTCTCATGGAATGTGGAGTGTTCTGGGATTCTGTCTAGTCAGGTCTCTGGCAGGGCTGGGGCAGCTTTGTTTGTGGGCAGGCGGTCTCCTCACGTTTCTGTTACTTATCCTTAAGAAAGTTGCCATGGAGACTGGCATGGAGATGGCAGTCAGCCCGCAGAGAGGGTTTTAAGTTGAAAAAGTGCGTGCGCGCACGCGCACACATACACACACACTCTCAAGCTTTTACTCATGCATATTCCTAAAATAAACACATTTTTGTGTGTACATAATCAACTTTTTAAAAACACATTTCATGTCATTGCCTATTTGTGTAAATGGTTGAAGCATTGTTTCTTTTCCAACTTGCCCAAAGAAACACCACCAGATAAAGAGCAGTTAATGAAGTAGGAAAATAGCACCTATTAAAAGTAATCCATCACAGCTCGTGAACACCCAGCTAGTAGGAATCTGACTGCAAAATCTGTTTGCCTGGAAAAAAAGAGTCATGGAGAGAAAAGTAAAATGATATAGTAAATGAAGAACTTATTCTTCATTTGGTGAAAACAAATGTGATTTAGTTAAATACTATGAAAAATGGTCCAACACTCTATTTTATTTGCACACACAATATGTAAAAATAACATAAGGCTTTGCAGAGTTGGTTTTTAATTTTAGAAAGGTGGCTAAACTAGGATTTTCTTTAGCAATCTGAACAGCCTCAGATTTTATCCAATATTGGCATTCGGAGCACTTTTTACTACAAACTTCAACTCAAGGTATTTTCTCAAAAGCAATGATAAAATCCTGAAGTATGTCTTAGTTGGTAAGAGAGAAATGCAGGAAAAGTCATAAATCCTTCAGAATTCCCCAAAACAGCATCAGAAGCTTATATTCTATTAGCGCATAAATCACTTAGTGTTTATTTGGAAAGTAAATCTCTGTATGCAGGGTGCACTTAATAAAATCAAAGTTTCTATATGCTTTTATCCCAGCATAGACAACATGCAGGAAAGCATCTCTGTAATTTAGATTACTGGGGTGAGGACCATGAAAATAAGTCTTCAAATAGGAAGAGAAAATGAGAGAAAAAGCTTGCATGATGAAACCTTCCTTTCTGCTGCTTATGAAAGTACTGTTGACTATTCAAAGACTGTCAGCTTTTTTTAAAGATTTTATTTATTTATTTAAGAGAGAGAGAGAGCATGAGCATGAGCAGGGGTAAGGGGAAGAGGCAGAGGAAGAAGCAGACTCCCTGCTGAGCAGGGACTCAGTCCCAGGACCCTGGGATCATGACCTGAGCTGAAGGCAGACGCTTAACTGACTGAGCCACCTAGGAACCCAGACTGTCAGCTTCATGTACTTTATGGTGTCTTTTTGCCTCTCTCCCCGAAGAGCAAACTCCCTTGGAGATATTGCTACCTGGGTTTGTGTGTGCCCCTGTTAGGCTGACCCAAAGCAGTTCACACAGCATTGTTTTTGAGGTTTGGGGAACACTGCACATAGTCACTGCATGGGTATCAAGCCCTGTGTCTTAAAGTCCTCCTGATGGCCAACTGGATTTTACATGGTCCTTTTGTTGCTATACAAACACAACTGCTGAGATTGCAAAGAAATTACAGGGTTAGTAGAGTTGCTACACGCCATGCCGATACTATTCAAATCAGCTTGCCGTTGATATGTGAGCAACATCATAATCGTTCCTCTCCATTTGATTCCCTATTCTCCTTGCCTGATAAATGACACAACATAAGGTAGTAGTCTGTCTAGACCGAAGTAATTTATCCAAACCATCTCTTTCTACAACCCACAGAAAGAGATACTATGCATTTTCCCCCACATATGTGACCATAACAGGAAATCCTTTTTTCTTTTTTTTAAGATTTAATTAATTAATTTATTTATTTAAGAGAGAGCGAGACAGAGAGCATGAGCGGGGTGAGGAGCAGAGGGAGAAGCAGGCTTCCCGCCGGGCAGGGAGCCTGATGCGGGGCTCGATCCCAGGACCCTGAGATCATGAACTGAGCTGAAGGCAGACGCTTAACGACTGAGCCACCTAGGCGCCCCCATACATGAAATCTTGTCATCGTGTCAATAACGACCCAAAATACTGAAAGAAAAGCAATTAAAATCAATTTCTAAAAATGTTTCTGATAAAGGGGGATGTTTTGAAATAGAGGGGAGTTTTGTTTTTATTCTAGGGCTCAGAATAAAAAGTCTTCATTCTGTGAGAAGACAATTCTGACTGTATTCACCTATAGTATGTTGCCATGTGTATCCATCTCAGCTCAACTTTCACAGGGTCCTCAAAGACATCTTGGTAAACCTGTTCAAGGCTGAATTAAAATACCCCTGCCCCCAGCCCCCAATTCTGCTAATGTTTGGCATTACTTTCAGCAGGAATGAAGGTAAGAATGTTCAACAAGGGCTGACTTTTAACTTTTCACAGATGAAGTGAGCACAGAGATTGCAAGTCTCCAATGACACATGAGGCTTTGACGCTCCTTCAATTTAAAGACTTGCAAGTATAAAGCTTATGAAGTTAGTTAAAAGGTATGCCAGGAAAAATACAGAAAGGCAAGAAGAGTAATTTTCTTTCAGTGTTGCAAGTGCCTAGAGGATAATTTTCCTCCATTGAGATAAGGCAAAAAGCAAATGGATAGACGCTTTATCACAAATCATCTAGTTTATACAAATAAAAGCAATTTCTTCCAGAAGAGCTATTAAGACGAGTCATTTCCAACATATATGATTCTGCTGATAACCTTGGAGATCACTGGGATCAGGATTTTGATTTTGTGTTTCATTGTTCTGCTCATCCTCCCACCTGCCCCATTTTTATACCTTTCTCTGGATCCTTGGGACCTCTACTCCTGTCACTTTTATCGCCATCTCTAGAACCCAGACGGCAGTCTTCTCTTTCTAAGCCACACTCTATCACCTTTCTTTTTGTATCGAAACACACCTGCCCTACATCTCAATCCCGCAGAGCTTCATCCGGTGTTATCTAAGATGGTGTCTGATGGTGTGATAATCTAAGCACATTCTAATGGCTGAGAGTGAGCGGGTGACTTGCTGTCTGGGGCTCATCCACCTCCCAGGCATAGCAGGCACGCTGCCAAGGGTCCGTAATACTTTTTAGAGACCTACAAAAACGCTTTTTTTTTTTAAATTAGAAGAAAAACATCAACTTTCAGATAAAAATTTGTATCATACAATATTAGTCTGTTTGTCTTTTCACCAACAGAGTCCTAAAATATAATTTTTAACAAGGTTTCATGGATGAAGGGGCCCATGAGAGTCATAATGTGGAACTATTGCTATACAGTGATTTATGCTCTGGACTGATTAGCAATCCCCCTTTAATAGTTTCCCTATGTTCTGGCCCCCATTTCTAACTCTTTTTAAACAACATTTATGTGATGTGACCTTCTTGCAGAAAGGAAACAAACAAAAACATGATGAAGCAAAGATCTTATGAGATGGTTTCTAGTAACAACCTGAGGGGCGCCTGGGTGTCTCAGTTGGTTCAGCGTCTGACTCTTGATTTCAGCTCAGGTCATGATCTCAGGATCCAGCCCCGTGTCAGGCTCCATGCTCAGCAGGGAGTCTGCTTGACGATTCTCTCTCTCCTTCTCCCTCTGTCCCTCCCCCTGCTCACACTCTCTCTCTCTCAAATAAATATATCTTTAAAAATAAATAAATAAAAATAAAATAGTAACCATCTGAGAATAATTAAACCAAAAACTCTAATCCTCACAAAATCTGAGGGATTATCGTCCAGTCTACAATATACCCATTATTCATGATGACAATGATGCTGATAAGACACATTTGCAATACTAGGTACCTTCATAATCTTTATTGCACATACTACGAGAAAATATATCTTTTTTAAATATCTCCCCCAATAGTAGGTAGTGTGCTCCCTGCACCTTTATGACCAATTTCCTATAGTTACCCGTATAAATTCTAGGATTATTACAATATTTTTTATTATTATTTTTGGATGGTGAGTAATGAGACTGCATGAGGGTGACCTCATGTTTAAATATTTTTGGAAACCATGTTATATAAGAATGTTAAAGAAATTTGGAAATTCAGCTCATCAATCTTTCCTTTATGTGACAAATGATATACAGTTCTGAATACAAAGCAAAATAATAATAAAAAGGCAAAGGGAAATCAGGGACACAGGCAAATATGAATACTTAACTTTCATCAATAAGCACAACTCATGAGTCACTGCAAGCACCAGAAAGCCAACTTCCTACATAAAAGAAGAGAATTATCGGCTCATGGTTTCCAAGGAAGGGCTCAATAACCCCAGGAGGGAAGACATACAAATGGCTTGGCAGGCCACTGCAAACAAGGACCAGAATGCCTCCATGATTTATTATCTTTGTTTATTTTCTCTGCTTCTCCAAATGTAAGAGGAACTCAAATTCACAAAGAAAGTAAATCACGGGGCTGAGACTTTTAAGTAGGTCTTTTAATCACTCTGCTACACAGAATGTTGGTTACAGTGGAAATGGCGAGTGAATTCAGGGAATCACACACACACAAAAAATTAGACATTCTAGAAAATGCATATCCTGTTAATTTTCTGGGACCAAACAGAAATATGTGATTGAAAACAGTCAACAGAGTATTAGGTGTCATGTAGTTTGAGACAAGGATATATAGTCCCTCTTTTTGCAGTGTAGCTTTTTTTTTTCATGTTTATGTGGTCAGTACTCAGTATTTGCCAACAGGGATTGGCCTGTGATCAGAAGATGGGGCCTTGGAAATACATGGGATTTGAAAACTACTGGAAAGCCTATGTTTATATGAATAGGAAATTAAAGTACAAAGATGTAGAATGTGATATCCCCAAAGTTATTATTTTAGTATACATGTTTTCTAGAAATGGTCCTTCTCTGAGCTCCTAGACCTGGGTCTGTATTTGATGAGAATATAAAACCTTTAGTAATGAATTGGTTAATCAATGCCCAAACAAATGTCTTCATCCCAGACTAAAATAGCATCTACTATTAACTTAATTCTCTTTATATTTTGTGGAGCAATAAAGATATGCCAACCATATGAACAGGTTTCAATTTAAAGAAACTTTTTAAGTTGGCTTATTTTTAAAGGTAAGTGACCAATCATTTCTTAAACACCAATTAAGATTTTTAATTTTTAAAAGTCAACTCTTGCGTCCTGTTAACATAACCTAGTGTAAGCTTCTTATCAGTCAGTCTCCAAAAACATTGGCAAAGTCATAAGGACCCATGTTGTATTGCATTAAGCACTGGGAGCAAAGAGAAATCCTCAGTTACTATGCCAGATGGAGCAAAACTACAGGCTCTCGGTTACTATATATACACTTCTGAGGGTCCTCTTTTGCATGTTCATTTAGTTGATTGGTTGGTTGGTTTTGTAGTGAAATTAAAAAAAATGAATGCCATAGAGCTCAGTGAGTAACATGGGCGGAAAAAGTATTTCTTACTGGCTAGTAGCAGAGGCTCAAAGAAATAAACTGATAAAAACCATTCTAGTAAATGTTGAAGGCAAAACCTGATTTTAAGTTTGACATCCTTAATACCATATTAAGTATGCTTTTATATTTATCAAAGTAAAACACAATAGCTTCCACATCTGATCTGTCATCATACTATAGAAGTATTTTTATACAGAAGGATGGAAATTTCTTTCTTTTTTTTTTTTTAAATCAGTTTCCTCCCATGATAGCAAAGCTATAATTTAGATTACATAGTAATGATTTTGCTTGATGTTAAATTATTAAGGATAAACCAGGACTAATTTTTTTTTTCTAAATTGATGTATTTGGGCAAGAAAGCTGCCCTTTTACTTTTTCCTTTTGCAAAGGTAGGAGGGGTTAAAAGTTAATGGCTGCAAAGAAGAGAAGATTGTAGCCCAGTTTCTACTGAGTAGGTATTATTTTAGAAACTACCGTGGATCCTTCTCAAAACACACTCACTATGGGACGAGACCTTTGAGGCCAATTCTCCCTCACTTCAGTGTGGATGGGTGCACAGTGAACTGTATATTCAGAGACAGTCTGATGGCGGAAAAATCTGGAGCAAATAATAAGGACCACAAATCAAAACAGGAGTAAGAGAAAAGGAGAATGCTCACTGGAGCACTTTGCTTGTCCAGACGTCATTCCAGAACATGGTAAGTTTGACTTAAGTCTGCTCAAGAAATATTGTACATTCCACATCTTTATTTACAAAATAGAGAAGGAACAGCCATTATGAAATAGTGAAATGGGGAATGGGTTGGTGGTCAGAAAGTAGTTGTCAAGGCGCCTCTGAGAGGGGCGCCTGGGTGCCTCAGTCGGTTAAGCATCAGACTCTTGATTTCGGCTCAGGCCATGATCTCAGGGTTGAGAGATAGAGCCCATGTTGGGTTCTGCACTCAGTGCAGAGTCCACTTGAGATTCTTTTCCCTTCCCTCTCCCTCCTTCTCTGTTCCTCCCCACATTTGCGTGCATGTGCTCACTCTCTCTAAATTTAAATTTTTATTTAAATTTTAAGTAAAATTTAAAAATTAAAAATATTGTCAAAGTGCCTCTGACATAGACTCTTCTGGGGTGGGGGACTACATGGGACCAAAAGCCCAGAGGAAGGAATAAATGTGAGGAGTTCCTTCACATATCTGAAGTACTTCGGTCCAAAAGGCTAATAGCAAAGCTTATATTCTAAAGGACAGTTCAGAGCTCCTAACCATGTGATAGGTGTGAGATTAAATGAACATTTGAAAAGGTGATTAGCCCATGAGTCATTAGGAAAAGACAAATTACAACCACAGTGATATATCTAAACACATAAACCAAGGTGCTAAAATTAAAAAGACTGACAATACCAAGTGCTGTCAAGGATGCTGAAGAAATGGAATCCTCATATACTGCTGGTGTAAAATGAGTTTGAATATTGTTTGGCAAAACTCATCACATCTAAGTATACACATCCATATAATCCAGCAACTCCAGCCCTAGATGTATAGCCAACAGACATGCATAGGTATGAATATCAAACGACTTGTTCAAGAATGTTAAGAACAGCATTACTGGTAATAGCCTTAAACTGGAAAAAAACAAATGTCCATCAAAAGTAAAAACATAAACATTGTATACCATGGAATATCACACAGTAACAAAAATGAATGGGCTGATGCTTAATGGGAAAACCTGCATGAATTTCACAAACAAAATGGAGAACAAAAGCCATTCTCTATGATTCTATTTAGCTAAATATAAAAAACAGATAAAACTAATCTATGTTGTTAGAAGTCAGGATAGTGATTACCTTTGGGGTTACTTCCAGGAAAGGGGCATGAGGAAGATATGGGGCCTTCTGGTGCTAATAATGCTCTAGAGCTAGATCTGGGGTGTGACCTAATATTGGTATGTCCACTTTGTGAAAATATATCAAGTTATACAGTTATTTATACTCTTTTCTATATTATCTTCCACTAAATAAAATTTTTAAAGCTATCAATATGTGTTATAGGCAGATGGAGGAAAGTGGACGTTGAAATGAAAGATACTGGGAGGGAGACGCCTATAAAAGAAGGGATCTGAGCAGGAAAGCAGAGGTGCTTTCTGGACCAGTTCTACAAATCCTGACCTAAGAGCCCTCCTTCCACTAGAGAATTAGCAGCCCTTGTTTTTAACTGGGCTCTCTTTGTCATTTTCTCTGTGATCTTGGGCTAGTAATTTGAACTCCCTAATACCTGATTTTCTCATCTATAACAGGGAAATATCTTGTAGCTTTATTAGAAAGATTAAATGAAAGAGGAAAAAGGTCCAGTGAAGCACTTAGAACAATCCTTGGTACACAGTTGACAGTCAATAAATATAGGTTCCTTTGTGACTTCCTTCTCTTTTCCAGTTAGCTCTCATGAAAGGCTGCTTGAAAATAGAAAAATAAAAAGTCTCATTTTCTCCATTTATTAACATCATAGGAAATTATTTTTCATATCCATATCTGTGAACAAGGAGATCTTTTACTGCAATAGGGGAGGAAACATGTCATGGGCTTGGCCTCAGTTTCTTACATTAACCAGATAACAGAGAAGGATGGCCAACATTCAAAACATGGTGTCCAAAGACCAGTGTTGAAAATAAAGAATTGCATCTAAGGATTGGAAAGGTAGGATCAGATTCAAAGAGAGAAATATAGGTTATAGCACAGGTAATAAATTTATTTTCCCTAGCATAATCTTCTCAACCATCACCAGGGAGAAGATCTCTGTTGCACACTGTTAATTTGGAAAAGAAAAGAAAATATGAAGGAAAGTCTATAACACTAAATCATTTTGGAAAAGCATATAGTTAATCAACAATGAATTTATGGATTGCAAGATGGATCTTATTCTGATATAACCTGCTCTAGAAAATGGTGTGGTATCCTTGGCTCTATTCACAACTTTTTTTTTTTTTTTTCTACATAGAGCAGAAGTTTTTGAGTGAAAGAAAATGCTAAACTATAGCATTCTGACTTGTGGGAAAGTAGCTAACGAGAAATGGAGGGGAAAGTGAGTTCCTTGAAAGAGAATGTGCTGACCATCTGCATATCTGGGGTGCCAGTGGGCTGTCAAGTCTCCCCTACCTAGAAGGACTATAAAGGAATACATGAAATTGCCAACACGCTTCCATATAGCCCCACAGTTCAACACTCTGGGAGACAGTACTTCTATGGAGTAAGAAAGGACAATGGAAATGTTCTTAGCTTGGGTGATATTAGAAGGTGAGATAATCCCCTGGCTCAGACAAGTTCTCTGCATGTGAGAAAGTGGTCCTAGAACCCAGAAAAGCACAAATGGTCATAACAATGACAACCACCATGATACAGCAGTATGGCTATAGGGAACAGGCATCTAGATTTGATCACAGCTAGACCATAAGACTGCTTAGTATGTCATAGGTGAGAGTTGACAATACTTGCCTTTGAGTTTTCAGTAAAAACCGGGCCAGAGCTAGAATTCTAGCAAATGCACTGACAACATTTAGCTAAAGAGTAACACCTTATCACCTTGCATCACTCCAGTTACACACAGTTCTGATTCCTTGCTTTCTGGCTCCCCCTCAGTGTCCAAGTAACAAATCAATAATTTCCATAGCTTATTTGACTGGTTTTCCTCAACTTCTTCCTCCTTGGGTTGGTCTTTAAGTACAGAGAGACACAGCTGTGTGCTCCTAGCTCATGGGCCAAACAGAGTATACCGACTTTTTTCTCTTCATTCACTAACTCAGTGATTCAACTGGAAAAGTGTGACCAAACCTGTCCAGCCCAATTTGTGCTTTATAAACCAGGTTGTTTATTGCTAATGTTCTGTTGCTCCCTGGATATGTACAGATTTCTCCTCTTCATTTTTGTCCCATTACTTTAATTGAATTTGAAACCAGATTTAGTGGTTGTAACTGCCAAGACCACAGGCATGTTTTTTTGTTATTATTGATTTTTTTCCCTTCTTATTCCTCTGTATAAATAAGGGGCAGGGGGAGAGTGTTACAACATTTTCTCAGATTTTCATTTACAACTGAATGGTGACAACTATAACAGCATTTATATTTCAATTAGTAAAACAGAAACAAAACACGGGTGGCACATGGAAAATTAGATACCCTGTCTCTTAATGGGATGTACCTTCTTCCTACCTCCATTCATCCTTCTCTCCCTCCCTCTCTCCTCTCTCCCTCCCGCTCTGTTCCTGTCTCTAACATATGGGATAAGAATTTGCATCGCTGTGATGAAATCCCAGAAGTCAGAGGTAGGAAAAAGACAATCCATGGAAGAAGTCCTCCCAAGTCTTTATTTCCATTAGCAAACATTTACTTGCACAGTGATCCTATGGTATAATGGAGAAAATATAGAATTCGAAGCCAGAGAACCCGTGTAGTTACCCCAGGCCGAGTTTACTCAACCTTTCTTAATTGTTGTACCCTCTGTGGTAATTTTAAGTAAGAGGTCATGGACCAAAGTGGCCGTGAAAGAGGGCTCTGGAAGTCAGGTTCTCTGAGTTATAAGTCACTCATGACCTTATGCTTTCAGTTTGACCTTAGGAAGTTATTGGTATCAGTTTCATCCTCTGGAAAATAGGGATGATAACAGGACCTACTGTACGGGGTTATGGAAATTAAATGAGTCAGGTTATATAAAGCACACAGTGCCTCATGTAAAGAAAGAGCCCAACGAATGATATTATCAGAAATAGAGTACCCATAAAAATAATTTAGAAAATGAAAAGTGTTTGTCATCAAAATTGTAATTCTTTTGGGGCGCCTGGGTGGCTCAGTTGGTTAAGCGACTGCCTTCGGCTCAGGTCGTGATCCTGGAGTCCCGGGATCGAGTTCCGCATCGGGCTCCCTGCTCGGCAGGGAGTCTGCTTCTCCCTCTGACCCTCACCCCTCTCATTCTCTCTCTGTCATTCTCTGTCTCTCAAAAATAAATAAAAAATTAAAAAAAAATTGTAATTCTTTTAAAGTTATTTCATGGGAGACATGGAATAACCAAAGGCTGGATTTATAAAAAGATAAAGAACATACTATACTCATGTACCAGTGCTAAAATAATGATTAAGCTGATGACAAGACAGGATATTTTCATATAAAAGTAATTATCAAGATCCAAGTACAGGCTATGGGCAAAATCTGTCCTTCCGGCAAGTCCATGTCACAGGACATGAGATGAGTGTGAGGTAGGAATACACATAGCAAGTTCTGAGGCTCATATATAAGGATTGGACCAGAGGGAACATTATTACAATAGAACAGTAGAAAGTGGGCTTCAGGGAGTTAGAAGGGAGCAGATTTTAAGTTCAGAGGCTCTTACAGGGCAAAAATGTAATGAAGAAGAAGGATTAATTCAGTATGCGAGGTTAGAACTACTAAATGGGCAAGGGTATATAGAGAATCGATAGGTCCCAGAAACCACGGGAGCAAGGGAACATTTATGAAACAATCCCAGTGCTCCAAATTGCTTGGGTTCCAAGGATTATCCCGTACAAATATGATGTAAATCAATTGATGTGTATGTGCGCATGCGTGTAGGTACATGTGTATGTCTTCATGTATTCCTTCTTTTGTACACCAAATCTCTCCTAGACAATGTAAAATTAATATGCAGTAGGCTCATATTGCATGGTTGAAAAAAGATACAATCTTAGCAATCTTGACTTAAATACAAGTAAGTCAGGTATTTCCATACCGTATGAATTCTAGTGAGTGAAAATACAAATGAAAAAAAATCAATTAAAGTTCTCTTTTTTAGCTATTATGATCACACCGTACATTTAATAAGAACAGCTAATATTTATCAATTGTTAAGAAGGTGTTAAGTACTACTGCATGTACCTTTTATCTATTCACTTATTTATCTAATTTTCAAAACAATCCTCTGAGGTATATCTTATTTTACCCTATTAAGGAAACTGAGACAACCAGTGAGCAGCATGACACAGCTAAGAGGTAGAGCTGGATTTGGCAATGAGGTTCTGGAGCCCAAAGAATTCCTACCCTCCTCGCCAAAGGTATATATAATAATCATCTGTGGATCCTAGGAATGGTTAAAAACACAGACTCCTGAACCACATATCCAGAAATTTTAAGTCTAGGGTAGGGCTCAAGAATTTGTATTTCTAACAAGTTCCCAGGTATGCTGATGCTGTGTTCTATGGATTACATTTTGAGTAGCATGATTTCAACTGTTAGATAAAAGAAAGTGAAACATCATAATATGAAAAGATGATCTCTCACTTTCCAAAGCTTTAAAGTTCATGTCAAGGCAATATTCCAAAGCATTGATATGAAAATTATAGATTTAGTCCAAAAGTATAAGCTTGTTCATTGAGCATGATGATAGAACTGTTGAACTTATACCAGTATTTAGGATTCAAGCTGTTTTATTCTTTCTCTAAATTATCCCAGTATTTTCTCTGTATATTTTTTCTGTATTGAATAATAACTTATGGGCTTAGCATACTAATTGAAACATACTAATATTGTAAAGCACTTAATTTAAATTACAGAAGACAATCCACTTGGAAAAGTATTGAAAGCCTCTTCTTATACTTTATTGCAAGAATCCAACATGATAAACAACAAAAAAATCGACACAAATCATAACCATCTTTAGTACGTTCTTTCTATCCAAAGAACCAGGAAAGTGACAGCCTAGGAGGACAAAGCCTTTTAGATACTACCACTCTACATCAAACGGAGAACTATGGGTCTACCACTAACATCAGCAGCAAAGGCTGAGCAAGGGACCTACACTTCGACACTCTCCAGGCTGTAATGAGGCACTTTGACCAGGGTTGTATCAGAGAAGACTGAGAAGGAAGCTGAGACTTTCACTCTAGCCAGTTGGCAGTGAGATCACACCTATAGGATCAGTGGAGATGATATGGATTATGGACTTTTAGTCCCAAGAGCAGTAATAAGGTGTTCCAACTCCTTCCTGGGGCAGTGTCACTGGGGGCCACATGGAATCAGGACTTTCACCACCACCCAGGGGTAAAGGCCACTCTCCTCTTGCTGTGGTGTCACTGGAAGCCACATGAGAAGCAGGAACAAAGCACTCTTATCCCTCACAGCCAGGGTGGTAACCGCAGAAGCCTAGTGGGCAGTTAGAACTCCTATCTGATCCAGCAGTAATGAGGAGCCTCTCCTCTCTTAGGGTATAAACAGAGGCTGAGTGGGGAACCAGGATTTCTAGCCCCACCTGGAAGTATTGAAGCCACACATCCCTTCTCCTGTTGGAGCAGTGTTAGAGGAAACCAGCTAAAACAAAAGGTATAAATCAGATCCTAAGTCTTATCACAAACCATACAAAATGGCCAGGTTTCAACTGAAAAAACACTTGTCATAACCAGAGTCTTTCAAATCTCTA
The DNA here is from genome assembly GCF_002201575.2 of Neomonachus schauinslandi. Classification (NCBI taxonomy): domain Eukaryota; kingdom Metazoa; phylum Chordata; class Mammalia; order Carnivora; family Phocidae; genus Neomonachus; species Neomonachus schauinslandi. Next base: position 140,989,746 of record NC_058403.1, on the reverse strand, counting down.
CTTAATTGAAAAAACAATCAGTAGACACCAATGCTAAGATGATAGGAATGTTAAAATTATCTGACAAAAATTTTAAAGCCATCATCATAAAAATGAGTCTAATGAGCAATTATGAACATACTTGAAACAAATTTTTAAAATCTCACCTAAGAAATAGAGAATATAAAAAAGAACCAAATGGAAACATTGGAATCAAAACATGCAATAATTGAAATAAAAACCTCAATGGGTAGACTCAACAACAGAATGAGAGAGACCATGAGAAAACTCAGTGAACTGAAAAATAGAAATTATTCAATTTGAATAACTGAGAGAAAATAGGAAAACAAAATGAGTAAGCCTCAAGAAAATGTGGTATTATAAAAAAGAAGATCTAACATTCATGCCATCGGACTTGTGAAAGAAGAGGAGGAAAATGATGGAACTTAAAAAGTAGTAAAAAAATAACAACTAGAAACCTCCCAAATTTGGCATAAAAAAACACAAATATGTAGATTGAAGAAGATGAGCAAACCGCAAACAGGATAAATCCAGGCCAAAACAAATCACAGTCAAAATTCTGAAAAATGAAAACAAAGAGGGGCGCCTGGGTGGCTCAGTTGGTTAAGCATCTGCCTTCGGCTCAGGTCATGATCCCGGGGTCCTGGGATCGAGCCCCACATCGGGCTCCCTGCTCAGCAGGAAGCCTGCTTCTCCCTCTCCCTCTGCCTGCAGCTCCCCCTGCTTGTGTTCACCCTCTCTCTCTCTGTCAAATAAATAAATAAAATCTTTAAAAAGAAATGAAAACAAAAAAAACTTGAAAGAAACAAATGAGAAATGACACCTAACTGATAGCACAAAAACAACTAGAATGACAGTGGATTTCTTATCAGTAACCATGGAGACCTAAAGGAAGTGCACAATATTTTTTAAGTGTTTAAAGAAAAGAACTGCCATCCTATAATTCTATAGTCAGTGAAAATATCCTTCACGAATGCAAAGGAAATCAAGACGTTCACAAATGTAAATTAATTAGCAGACCTAACCTAAAAGAATGGTTAATGGAATTTCTTTAAACAGAAGGGGAACGAAGGAAGAATGAAAGATGGAATCTTGGAACATGAAGAACAATAAAAGAATGGGAACAGTAAAAATATGAGTAGATAAAATACATATTTCTTCTCTTGAGTTTTGTAAATTATGTATGATGGTTCAAACAAAAATTATAACACTCTCTGATGTAGCTCTGTATGTACAGAGAAAATATTTAGGAAAATTATATGATAAACTGGGGAGGATAAAGGGATGTAAAAAGAGGTAGGTAAGGTTTGTATAATTCACTCAAGCTGGTGATTTATTGATACCAGTAGACCAACTATGTCTCTATAATGTAATACACAGAGTAACCACTGAAAAAGCTATACAAAACAATGCACTCAGAATCACTACAAATAAATCAAAATTTTATTCCAAAAAGTTTTCAAGTAGCCCACAGGAAGTCAGGGAAAAGAAACTGAGAGATAAAAAAACAAAGAGAATAAACAGAAGACAAAAAATAAAGTAAAATGGCAGATTTAAGCCCCAACATATCTATAATTACATTTAATCTAAGTACTCGAAGTATACCAAATACAGAGATTGGCAAAGTGTATTCAAAAACATGACCCAGCTATAGGCTGTCAATAAGAAATTCATTTCAAATATAAGAGTATAGAAAAGTTGAAAGACGAAAAAAAGATATGTTATGCAAAAAATAATCAAAAGGAAGCAAAATGGCTATTTTAGTATCAGATAAATTAGACTTCAGAGCATAGAAAATTACAAGACATGCAGAATGACACTGTATACTTCATAAAAGGGTCAATCCATCAAGAAGACATAGCAACTTTAAATGTGTATTCACCAAACAATAGAGGTGCATGATACGTGAAGAACAGTGATATAACTGAAAAGACAGATCCAGATGTATGGAGTTTTCAATACTACTCTCTCAGAGATTGATACAACTAGATGGAGAATCAGCAAGAATATAGAAAAACTCAAAAGCAGCATTACCCAAAAAAAAAAAAAAAAAAAAAAAAAAAACCCAACAAGGATCTAATCACATTTATAGGGAAGCTTTTCAAGTTTCTATGGAACACATACCAAGATAGACTATATCCAAGGACATAAAATAAACCTCATCAAATCTAAAAGAATTGAAATATTACAGAGTGTATTCTCTGACCCTGATTGAGTCAAACTAAAAATCAGTAACAGAAAAGTAAAAGGAAAATCTCCAAATACTTAGAAGCTAAACAACACACTTCTAAAGAACGCTTCTGTCAAGCCTCAAGGGAAATTTTTAAAAAATGAATTTAATGAAAATGAAAATATGACAACAATATTCATGGGATATAGCTGAAGTAGTGGTAAAAAAGAAATTCATAGCACTAGAATCATATATTAGAAGAGAGGAAGTGACTCAAATCAATAATCAAGGCTCCCACTTCAAGACTCTGGAAAAAGAAGGCAAAATAAATTCAAAGCAAACAGAGGAAGGAACTCATAAAGTTAAGAGCAGAAATCAATGAAATTAAAAACAAAAAAAGAGGGGCGCCTGGGTGGCTCGGTTGGTTAAGCGTCTGCGTTCAGCTCAGGTCACGATCCCACGGTCCCGGCATCGAGTCCCGCATCGGGCTCCCTGCTCAGCGGGGAGCCTGCTTCTCCCTCTCCCTCTGCCTGTCTCTCTGCCTACTTGTTCTCTCTCTCTGTCAGATAAATAAAATCTTTAAAAAAAAAAAAAAAAAAGAAAGGTTAATGAAACAAAAAGTTGGTTCTTTGAAATTATAATATAAAACTGACAAATCTTTAGCAAGACTGACAAGGAAAAAAGAGAAAAGAAACAAATTTCTAACATCAGCAATGAAATAGGGGATATCACTACAGAGCCTATAGATATCAAAGGATAATAAGGGAATACTACAAACAACTCTACACACATACATTTTAGACCTTATGTGACATGAAATAAACCCTCAAAAAACACAAATTACCACAACTTACCAAATACAAAAGAGACAATTCAGATAACCCTATACCTGTTAAAAAAAATAAATTAATAATTTAAAAACTCTTCCTCCCCCAAATCTCCAGGCCGGGTAGTTTCACTGGGGAATTCTACGAAGCTTTTAAAGAAGAATGAACCAATAATTCTTCACAATCTCTTCCATAAAATAGAAGAGGAGGGAACAATTTCCAAGTGATTTTATGAAGCTAGTATTCCCCTAATACAAAAACTAGACAAAGACAGTACAAAATCAAAACAAAAAAGAGAAAGGATGTAATAATATCCCTCACTAGTATAGAGTCAAAAATCCTCAACAAAATGTTGGCAAACAGAATTCAGCAATGTGTAAATAGAATTATACAACATTACCAAGTGGGGTTTATTCCAGGGATGTACAGTTGGTTTGAAAGTTGAAAATAAATCAATATAATCCACCATATTAATAGGCTAAAAAAAGAAAAACCATATGATCAAATCAATCAATGAAGGAAAAGCTTTTGATAAAGTTCAACATACGTTTATGATTAAAACTCTCAGAAAAAGAAGAATAGAAGGAAACTTCCTTAACTTGATAAAGAGCATATACAAAAAACCTACAGCTAACATTATGCTTAAATGGTGACAGATCAAGTTCCCTAGAAGACCAAAAATAAGGCAATCTTCTATATAGCATTTAGGAGGGAACTGCCACTGGTGATTTCCTATCAAAGAAGCATAATCCCAAACAGTAACTTGTTTCATGTGATCATTGATCCAGACTCTTCCAGAGAACCACAAATGGCTCTTGAAAACCCTTGGAACTACTTGGAGCTATCTGTATACCTAACAAATGTTTTCATTACTTTGTATTATATGTCTAGATTTTTATTTCAGTTAAAGCTGACTAATGGATAAGTAATTCTATACTGAAAAGTTTACACTCTGTCCTTGGCTAATAAATATATTATCAATGAAAAAAATAAGGCAAGCTTATCTTATTCATCATTCTTATTGAACACAGTCCTAGAAGTTCTAGCCAGTGCAAGAAGGCAAAAAAAGGAAATAAAAAGCATACAGATCAGAAATGAAAATGGGGCAACTATGTGGCTCAGTCAGTTGAGCTTCCAACTCTTGGTTTCAGCTCAGGTCATGATCTCATGGGTCTTGAGATGGAGCCCCGTGTCAGGCTCTGTGCTCAACGGGGAGTCTGCTTGAAGATTCTCTCCCTCTGCCCCTCCCCCCCACTTGCTCGCTCTCTCTCACTCTTTCTCAAATAAATAAATAAATCTTTACAAAAAAAAGAAATGAAATAATAAAACCATCTTCATTTCCCTATAACATGATTGTTTACATAGAAAATCCCAAGGAATCTATGAAAAAGTTCTAGAACTAACAAGTGTATTCAGCAAAATCTCAGGATATAAGAAAAAAATACATAGATCGATTGTATTTCCATATGCTAGCAATGAACACACAGACATTGGACTTAAAATATATTATCATTTACAATCACTCAAAAAATAGGATTCTAACAAAATATATACAGGGCTTATACACTAAAAACCACACAATGCTGATGAAAGAAATTTTAAAGCTCTAAATAATTAGAGTCACACCATGTTAATGGACAGGGAGATTCAACACAGTATATATATCAACTCTCCTCAAGCTGATGTACAGACTTAGTGAACTGCTGGAGTTTTTATAGTTAGATTTTTCTAGCTTTAAGATTTTGAGGACCATAAACCAGGTTTTGGTCTTCATGTCTAGGTATATCTGGAAATATACAACATATTCTTCTTTTGATTGAAATATTTACCCATCCTTTCCTCCATACATTTATTCAAATTCAAAACAAAACAAAGCATACCGAAAGCCTTTTAATGTATATGCCAGGGAATGTTCTAAGTACAGAGAACACCCATGGGAAAATAGGCAAATTCCCCACCATCATAGCCTCCCTCTCCCTCTCTTATCTGCTTACATGTGACTTTTAAGACTTGTTTCCTTTGTTTTTGTTTTTGTTTTTTAAGATTTTATTTATTTATTTTACAGAGAGAGAGAGAGACAGTGAGAGAGGGAACACAGCAGGGGGAGTGGGAGAGGGAGAAGCAGGCCTTCCGCCGAGCAGGGAGCCCAATGCGGGGCTCAATCCCAGGACCCTGGGATCATGACCTGAGCCGAAGGCAGACGCTTAACGGCTGAGCCACCCAGGCACCCCAAGACTTGCTTCCTTTGGGTACAAGTGAATTCATTGAGATATTTCAGCTTTATTATCTAACTAATTTTGAAAGGCATTGGAGCTCAGTGGAGTTGAAGAGAGACTAGTAGGGCAATATCCACAGTCCACTTATATATTAGAAAAAGTAGATTAATAGAGGCACTTTCAAGGGCACCACATCTCTGAATATTTAAATACTCCCTCACCAGGGATTTGTGTTGCTGTCTCAGATGTCAACTAAAGACGAATCCAAGAGCTTTCTAACACTGGCATATCAGCTAATCAAATGTATCTTGGTGGCTACTACAATGGGAGTATCATAGGTTTGGCATCTAGAATATGCTGCTCAACCCATACCCCTTATTCCGATGATATATTAAATTTATCTCTCTTTCCTATTGTTCATATTGGCACTTTTTCTAGAAGTCTTGAAATGAAGTTCACAAATGGAAACACAATGATGCCTCAGAACTAGCCTAAAATTCACCTTTCCTCTCTTTTACCCAATAATAGTGTTTTTTTTAATTTTTTTATTGTTATGTTAATCCCCATACATTACATCATTAGTTTTAGATGTAGTGTTCCATGATTCATTGTTTGTGCATAACACCCAGTGCTCCATGCAGTATGTGCCCTCTTTAATACCCATCACGAGGCTAATCCATCCCCCCACCCCCTCCCCTCTAGAACCCTCAGTTTGTTTTTCAGAGTCCATCATCTCTCATGGTTCATCTCCCCCTCCGATTTCCCCCCCTTCATTCTTACCCTCCTGCTATCTTCTTCTTTTTTTTTTCTTTCTTTTTTTATTCTTATGTTAATCCCCATACATTACATCATTAGTTTTAGATGTAGTGTTCCATGATTCATTGTTTGTGCATAACACCCAGTGCTCCATGCAGAACGTGCCCTCCTCAATACCCACCACCGGGCTGACCCATCCTCCCACCCCCCTCCCCTCTAGAACCCTCAGTTTGTTTTTCAGAGCCCATTGTCTCTCATGGTTCGTCTACCCCTCCGATTCCCCCCCTTCATTCTTCCCCTCCTACTACCTTCTTCTTTTTTTTTTTTTCTTAACATATATTGCATTATTTGTTTCAGAGGTACAGATCTGAGATTCAACAGCCTTGCACAATTCACAGCGCTTACCAGAGCACATACTCTCCCCAGTGTCTATCACCCAGTCACCCCATCCCTCCCACCCCACCCCCTACCCAATAATAGTGTTTTAAAGAACTTCTATATAAATTATCTACATACTAGGCATTATTCTAAGCACTTAATAGTCATTAACTCATTTAGTCCTCATGGTAAGTCAACAAGATAATCCTCATGATAAATCCAAGCTTTCTGTCATTTTACAGTAGGGAAAGTGAGGCTGAGGGGGATAGAGATTGAGGGAATTGCCCAGCGTCACATGGCAAGTGACTGGTGGACCCAGGACTCATGGCCGGGCAGCCTGGCCTCACAGTCCATGCTCTAAATGCCATTCTAACTCATGGTCTCATCAGTACATGAACCTCATTCTGGCTCCCTATAATGACTAATTTTTCTTCACTCAAATTTTACTTAGATCTCCATTTGATCTCAGGCCATGTATAACTGTATTTATATTTTTTCCTAACTTGGTCAATAAAGAAAATTTAGTCACTTTGTCTTAATCAGAAATATGGCAAATGAAGTCTTGGGACTGGAACTGCATTTATTTGGATGAAACAGTTTTGGAATATCAATTTGGCCACTATTTCTAAATGGGTAGCAGAAGCTGGGGTCCTTAACATTATCCTTTGAAACTTGCTGATAATGTTTCTTGTTTCAATTGTACAACTGAATGTATATCAACATAAGGTCACTATCCCCCTTTGCAGTATTTTCATCCTCATTATGGTTCCCTTCATTTGTGCTGTCTTAAATGCTAATGGAGTTTAGTTGGTCAGTGATAATAAAAAGACAATAATTGCCAACATGTTCATGGCAAAGAAGTCATAATTCTAAGTCTGTATCTTCCTGATTTCATTAAAGAATGCATCCCAATGTTAAAAGCAATTTGTTTTGCTATCAGAAAAAAAAATAAAGATGAACATTTGTTAATAATTTTCTTGAGAAAAGATTTAAGAATAATCCAATGCTGTTTCAGTGTCATTTTCACTTACTTACTTCTTGAGTGGCAAGGAAGGATTAAATTGGAGGTCCTACTTAACCAAAAGCCTATTCATCTATGCTGTAGTCCATAAGGAGTACACTATAAAAATTATGAATCATTGCAGTGTTTGTGGGTTGTGATTCTAGAGTTAGTTTTGCTTTCTTTTTAATTTTCCACATGGGTAATTTTTTAATAAGGAAGAAGGCAAGGACAGATGAAGAAAGCTGGAGAAGTGCACCCACATCTACATTTACATCTGAGATGAAAAGGATGGTGTAAAAATTCATCAGTAATGACACAATCACTGTGATTGTCAAAGTGAGGGCGGACAGAGGTGATGGAATAAACCTGGCATTTAGTTGGACTGAGGAGGGAGACAGTGTTTTTGTGTGTGGGTTGTTTTGTTGAATCAATTCAGTTGTTCTCTAGGAGATCTTCAGATGTCGACTGTATTAAGAAGTAACCCATTTTGAAAATAATAATGATTCTTTATATTAGTAAACTCTTGAATTGATGTCATCCAGTCCTGATGAATCAACAATGTCCAACTTGTCAATTAGGTTTAAAAAATCTATGGAAACATTTAGCCTAGTTACATCTTATTTACCAGTTTCAAAGGAAAAATGTCCATTTCATAGGAAGTGGTTATTCATCCACTGTTTATTCAAAAAGTCATTCCATAAATAGCTATTGAGCACCCACTCTAGGCATCAGATATTTGGTTCAGGATGAGCACCAAGGGGAAAAGGGGAAGGCATAGTAAAAAAAAAAAAAAAAGGTTGAATTTTGAAAAATGTTCTTCAGGAATTTAAATTCTAGGCATGGAGAGTAAAATAACAAAATTAGGCTTTGTATAATTAAATGTCAGATGAATGGCACACAGTGAATCAGATAATTATCATAGGAGAAGAGGTGAACTTAGCATAAAGGTAACAAAGCTCCAACTTTAGGATCCCTCACTTGGAAGGATATTCACTCCTTTAATTTAAAATGTTTTTCTGAAAGTGGGCCCCTCAAGTGGTATAAGCTTCAGTCCCCACTGAATCTAGATCCACTTCTGTATAGGGATTCAGAAAGGCAGAACAATTTTCTCAAGATCTTTCTCAATGAAAATGCCTTCTTTGTATCTCTGTAAATACTATTTTGGTCATGACTAGTGGTTATCTGTTTTCTGCCCAGTTGCTAGTCTTTAGGATCCTTAAAGAACCAATCTGATTTTATTTACAAAAAAAAATATTCTCTAATTTTTTGCAAGAGAACCATGGGGCTGTTCTTCAAATCTGAACATGAAGAGAGATTTCAAGGCACATCTCTTTCACAAAAAATAAAAAGTATCTACTAAAGAACAGGCATTGGTCACCATATCCAGAGCCCAACTCTTCCTGGAATCAGCAAACGCATTCAATACAGAACCAAAAGTCTTGCTTGGTGTACAGTCATCCCTTTACATGCCCTCAAATAAGTCAGAAGTAGTCCCAAAACCGAAGGCAGGGCTGAAGAAGGGAGATGGCATTTCTGATGCTTATTTCAAAGCTGATAGGGATATAGGGACAAAGAATCTAACAGATCATTACAAGACATTAATGTAAATTTCATATGGAAATATAAATACATACTAACCCTACTACATTTATTCTTTTGTTTTATGGCTTCTTGACTTTGTGTCTTTCTTAGAAGAATCTCACCTACATTGATAACATTTTTTATTCTAGAATTTTACAGTTTAATTTATACATAAGATGCTCATCCCAAAATTATTTTAGCATAGGTTTTATATAGATGTTCAGTTTCATTCTTTCTCCAGGTGTCTATTAAATTTTATCAAAAGAATTCATTTAAAAATTTGTTTCCCAGTGATTTGAAATGCAACCTTAATGTATACTAAATTCCCAGAAATATTTGGATCTATTCCTAGAAATTCTATTCTATTCCATCCATAACACTGCATCATTTATCTATGCATGAGTATAAATTATTTTAAGTATTATAGTTTTAAAGTATGTTTTAGTATTTGTTAGGATTATTCACTCACTACCCTTTATTCTTTACCATTTTTTTCTTTAATTTTCTTTGATATTCTTGGATGCTTCTATTTTATTTGAAGTTCTGATATGTGATGCTTGTTTTGTTTTTATGGAACTAAATTTACAGATATGTTAGATATTTCTTTGTTCTTTAATCATTAATTCAAATCAGATATTTGCTTTCAAAACCATTACCCATCTCTGACTTTTCTTTCAGGTTTTTAATAAAAAAATCATCTGTCTAAACTGCTTAGAGAATCTTTATGATGCATTGCTATAATGTAGGTCTGGTTATAAAATGCCTGCCAGTCAAATCCATCTCCCAAGATGAAGAGCGGTCTCTCTTACTTAGTGTGGAAAGCTTAAAACAAAGGTGTCATCCTGTCCCTCAAAACCACTTTAAGAATGGTCTCCTACTGTTACAGAACTCGACCAGTTTATTGAAGTCAGCTGTTTTCTTGAGAGTTCCATTACCTGTGGCTGTTTTTATTCACACACATTGTTAAACAACAAGCAAAAGCAAAATTCTCTAAATTCAACCAAAGCAAATCCTTCAGTAAGTCAAAAAGAAGTGTTGTGATTTAAAAATAAAAAGAATTGCATCTCCTTATATTTTACAAGGGTTCTAAAAATTAACTTGCCACTAGTTATATTTGCTTAGAACAAATGATTAATATTAATAAAGTATTGTGATGTTTTCCCGATCTTAAAAAATAATTAGCTTATCTATTCATATTATGTTTACATCTATTCTTGACCCAAAAAGGATTTGATGCAAATGTATTTTTATTGAAGGTTAACTTAAAAAAAGTAAATTAATGAAACAGAGGAAAATTTTTGCATTATTACTTGCTGAGAAGCTTCCTTCTTATTTTTTGTTCAATTCTGGGCAACATACGAAAATTAAATTTCCTGGCTCACTTGAGCTGTAGCAGTATCAAAAAGTAGTATGCTCAGCATAGGGTTAAAATATGCTATTTGTGGGCGCCTGGGTGGCTCAGTCATTAAGCGTCTGCCTTCGGCTCAAGTCATGATCCCAGGGTCCTGGGATCGAGTCCCACATCGGGCTCCCTGCTCCGCGGGAAGCCTGCTTCTCCCTCTCCTACTCCCCCTGTTTGTGTTCCTGCTCTCGCTATGTCTCTCTCTGTCAAATAAATAAATAAAATCTTTAAAAAAATAAAAAAATATGCTATTTGTTTACCCTTCTCATTAATTTCTTAACTAACTCTCCCACAAACATCAAAAAGATCCATTTGAAAACTGTGACTTGACATATAATAAACCCAATTAAAAAACACTCACACACAGAGACACATACACACACACTTACACATTTGTGCAGCTCCTAATGGTGCCAATAAATCAACTCAAAACTATAAAAAAGTAATTAGGAACAAAGAAATGACCTGTCTTGATGTTGCTTTTTTTCTCAATATGATTCTAACTCGATTATACATGCATATCTAATTACTACATCTGATGACCTATGGTCATAGCTTGATTTCTGTATTACAAATGGCCTGACATTTAATTAGTTTGTGATTAAATTATGTAAATATCTACATGGTGACCAAATGACTAAAACTTTTTTATACCTCCAGTTTCTCAGCACTGGAGTTCATTATATCTGCCCACATATATAGTATATGAAGACTCACACAGAAATCCTTCCAAGTGAATAGAAAGCTACAGTTATGCAAATTAAGATGGAAAGATATATCATTGAGTACATCTTACAAGAGGTGCAGTGGGATGATTTGGGACTTCAATCATTGCAAAAACTTCAAATCTGAATTATTATAACAAGGACAGATCTGGTAAACCAGTTTCTCCATTTCTCATTCATTCTCATTTCATTCTCTTAGGAGTTGATAGCCCCTGATTTTTGGCATGGATGTGTGCTTACTATAAGAAATGATTAATTCCTATAAATTTTAGATCAAATTTCAGTGATTGCTGTCATGATATCAAGCTCATTTCTGGTTTTTATGCATCCCAAGTCAACCATGGATTCTTCATAGCTTGGCACCTGAATTGCAACAATTCTACTCTCAGAGCTCTGGTACAAGCATCAGTGAATTCAGGAGTTCTGAATCTCTACAAAATATGGATTTGTTGTGAGTCCCAACCAGACCCGAAGAACAGTGAGAAAAGGATCCCCACTCCCATTTATATATCCAAATTGAATGCAGCAAGGAACAAAGGCTTTCTCTTAAAACATGTCTATGTTAACAGAGGACATTCTCTTGCCATTCTAGAAGCATGTTATATATACATGTCTCATTCATCTTTACTCCATCCATATGAAGGTAGTGAATACAAAGGCTCCTAAGTATCCAGGGATAGTAATGAAAGACAAAGAAGTTACACTGAAATCTACCACCAATCCTGAAACCTCTTTCAGCCAATGCATTCAATGACTGTTCCACCAGAGATTGTTTTTTTTTTCCATAAGAGATTAGAACAAAGTTAACCGATACATGACTCTCATACATACAAAACTACTTGGTCAGAAAAAGAAAACTTCACAAATTTGACTTTGTTCCAATAGCAGGTTATTTCCTAAGCTGCTAGCTATATGATTATTTATTAGAATTAAATAATTTATCTTAAAAACAATAAGTTACTTGATGAAACCTCCATGTCCCCCAGAAGGTAAAAGCAGATACAAAGGTACAAGCAGACTGAATTTCTTTTCTCCAAATTTTATAGCAAAAATGCTAGGATGCTTCAAATAGCCAGTATTGAAAATAATGGATGTAAGCAATCCAGAAGCTAATTAATTAATCTGTAATTGGGGAAAGTCATGGCTTTAAAGGAGAGAATGATGATAAAAAGTGGGGTATTAGTAAAAGCAGAGAGAGAGAAAATAAGACCAATAATTTTGAAGAATAACAGAAATAAGAAGAGAGAAAAAAGATATGATTCAATTAAAGGTTATAGAATCAGAAGGTAGAAATCATTAAAAATAATGCACTCAGTGTGAACTCAGTGAATTTAAAATGAAAGAGAACAGGCCTCAAGCTCAAGATGGAAGAATGAAGACCTAAATACACCTCACGTCCCTCATGAAATTCACTGAGATAAAAGTATGAATACATAAGAAAAAACAAACTTATAATATAAAAAGAATGGGAATGGGAATCATCATTAATCAAGAGATGTTAACAAACTTCAGAAAATTACAAAATACATGATGCAGTAAAGTAGGGACCAGCTGGTAACCCTTCTCTATAAAGGATCAGGGAGTAAATATTTTAGGCTTGAAGGACCATACACTCTTCTGTCATAAATATTCAATTCTGCTGTTGTAGCTCAAAACACCCATCGACCATACCTAAAAGGATGAACGTAGCTGTATTCCAGTAAAACTTCACCAAAACAGACAGCTGGTCCATGGTTGTAGTTTGCCAACCCCTACAATTAAAAACACTTCTGCAGTCAAGGTATTGGTCACTCTGCTGATCAAAGATCCATAGCTTCCGAGCTTAAAGATAAAAGAAAAACCAAAGTAAAATGTGAAAATAAAGAGAAGAAAATTTAAAAAGTCCTCACTATGGAATAACGGTGCCAGTTACTCCTTCTTTAATCTTCAGTACACATAAAAGTAGGCAACTCAGCTCTAATGCCTAAGGAGAAAAAGGCGAAGGTTCTTCTCTAAATAAATTGTATGATTTCTATCAGTGGGTGTGGATATCTTAAATAAAGCCCTCTTCTTCTGGCATTTGGATCATGCTTATCCTGAATTAAAGTCTGACCTCTTAGGTACGCTGTGCATCAGACTGCCCACATATGAAAATGCCCATTGCGAAACGGACTTGGAAAAATTCTCATTAACTCGAAACATCACGGGTAACAAGGAAATCCTAAAAATGTCTATTAAAAAAGAAATTGCAAGTAAAAGATCTAACCCAGTAGGACAATCAAGGAAATTCTCAAGATGACAGCTATGCAAAAGGCTTAGAGAACATAGAGTTCTGAATGAAGGAGGAGGACACAGTATTTTTAAAGCAATTCTTTGGGGAGAAAAGGGAAATTCAGCAATGTAAAACATGACTGAGGTTCCAGATTAACTTGAGGGTAGGCTAAAAGCACATCATTCTTTTTTATCAACATCAACAAAAACCAAAGGCAATTAGAAATTCTGGGGGAAAAAAGAATGGGAAGGAAAAGAAAAAAAATGTAAAATCATAATACAAACATGATTTTTTTTTAATTTTCAAACAATGTTCTTGTAATTTTTCATGTTATTGATTTCTAGCAAAATGTCATTGTCATTAGAGAATAAACTCTGAATGACTATTGTAATTTGATATTTGATGAGACTTGCTTTTTGATCCATTTATGGTCACTTTTCATAAAAGTTCCATGTGTGCAGAGAATGATTACTCTGTACTTGTTGGATATAATATTGTTTTTATATTCATTAGGTCAAAATCGATCATTGTTATTTAAATCTCTATTGATTTCTAAAAGTAGTTAAAATCTCCCACTATGATTATAAATTTGTCTATATTCACTTTTTTGTCAAAAATATTTAATATATTTTGAGACCCTATAATATAGCTCACTGCATGAGCATTATTCATTTCTCTGGGACTCCAAATAAAAGTATGACATATCAGATCATTCTTTTAATGCTCTTGTCCACATTTTCTATCATTTGTCTTTCTATGCTTAAAGAATCTTAACTTTTTCTGACCTATTTTTTCATTCAGTACTTTTCTACGCCCTATCTAATGTAATGTACACACTGAATTATTTCAAATTTTTATTTGGTACCTATTCAAATCTTCTATTTTATTTTCTACAGTTCCAATTTCCTGTTTTATTTATAACTTTGGCTTTTGTTCTTTGATCATAATAAGCAGTCTGAGCCTGACAGTCTCAAATACCTAAAGTCTTTGTGAATCTTTCCATTCTCTGCATTTTCTGCTGGTTATTATTCATGGTGTCTTATTCCTTTGAGTGTCTCATTACCTTTGACTGTGTCTTGGACATTTTATTTATTTATTTTTTTAAGATTTTATTTATTTATTTGTCAGAGAGACAGAACACAAGCATGGGGAGAGGCAGGCAGAGGGAGAAGCAGGCTCCCCGCCGAGCAAGGAGCCCGATGTGGGACTCGATCCCAGGACCCTGGGATCATGACCTGAGCCGAAGGCAGCCGCTTAACCGACTGAGCCACCCAGGCGTCCCATGTCTTGGACATTTTATTGCAAAAATTATTCATAGGAATAATTTGAGGCATGAGATGATGACAAATCCCTCCAAATGGGTTCTATTTTGTTTCGCTTTGGCAAGGTGTTAAGAGCTCCACTAGTCTGGGATGACTTTAATCAACAGAGATTCCCTGGATCACCTAGATAATGTAAACCCAGGCTGCAAATTTACTTCCAAAGTCTACCCAGATTGTAGGATATAGCTTTTGGGGTCTCTGCTTGAAGTGGAAGTGGCTTTACAGGTGTCTCTACCCTTGATGGGCCATAGGCATTTACCTTTGATCCCTCCTAGCCCCATGAGGTTGCCAAAGTAGTTTAGTTTGACAGGGCATTTTTGGATTTAAAACAAAACAAAAAACCAATAGGCCAAAGCAGCTTTATGTGCTAAGCTAATCCATCTGGGTTCTTGTCTTCTCCAAGATTTTGATCTCGAATGTCCCTACTGTATTCTTAATTCTTTAATGCTTTTAGGAATGTTTAAATATATTTTATCTAACATTTTGGTTGTCCTGAGCAGGATGATTGGTCCAAATTGCTCTGACAACCCTTCCTTAAATCTTAAAATATTAGTATTTCATTGCTGATATTTCCTGTTAACCAGTAACTTTCCCTGAGTAAAGAATAAAAAAGTCAAATTATTTTCTTTTGAATTTTAATAGACTTGATCAGGACAAATATGCATTAGTTTCGGTAGATGACACATTTAAGATCACAATTATTCACTCACAATCTGGGCAAAGGTAGTTCAAGTGAGCTGCGGAAGTGAGTCAATGGAAAAGCTACAAAGTGAGATACCAGTCAATGTGCCCTCAAGAAGAGCCTGTTCCCTAAAACCTGCAAAACCTCCCCATTGGCTTGGTCAAGTACCCAAATTCCAAGAACAAGAAGGTAGTATAAAGAATCTAGGAAACTCATATAGGTTTATAACCAAGTGGAAACCAAGAAATCTGTTAAGACTATAGAGTTCCACCCCTAAACACAAAGTCTCATCCCTTGTGACAAAGTGATAGAGTAAAAATGTCCAGGTAATGAGCCTAGGCAACAGCCTGAAACAGTGTCCCAGAGCGCCCACATGCCCAAGGTGGGCCCCTTGGCAGTTAAATGATGCCCATACATGTTCATATTTTAAAGAGGTAGTGAAGGATTTTGGATAGGCCTAATCAATAGCCCATAACCCCAAGTGGACTGAAAAAATATTAATTATTCCTTACAACCCAGAGGGGAGAGAGAGTTGCTGGCAGGGATCTGGACTTGTACAAGTCTTGTTAGAATAAGAGTATAGGGCTGTGAGTGGTCTGCTGGGATTGAGGACCAAGTGCCAGATGGGATAGTGTTCATCTCCACCAGGAGCAAAATGGACAGATGTTAGCCTAAAATAAGATTCACTCCTTCCTCTAAGTCTCCAGCATATTAAATGATCCATTTAAATTGAGAAATATACTCAGTAGTCCTGTCAAATGTAAAATCATAATCTTTTAAAATTGTAGTGAATGGTATATAACAACATATATCCTTGGCTCATACATTATCTTTGATCTCTCTCTCATTCCACACTCCTGTATTGTATTAGTTTCCTGAGCCTGCTATAACAAAGTACCACATATTAAACAACAGAAATTATTGTCACCCAGTTCTGCAGGCTAGAAGTCCCAGATCAAGGTGTTGGTAGGTATTAGTGTTCCTCCTGAGGGTTGGGAGGAAGAATCGGTGCCATGCCTCCAGTAGCTTCTAGGTTGGCTGGCAATCACTGGCATTCCTTGGCTTATAGATTTATCATCCCAGTCTGATCTCTGTCTTCATTTTCACATGGCATTCACCTTGTGTCTCTTCACACAGTCTTCCCTCTATGCAGGTCCAAATTTCCCCTTTTTATAAAGGCACCAGTCAAACTGGATTAGGTCCCACCTTAATGATCTTATTTTTATTTATTTTTATTTTTTTTATTATTATGTTATGTTAATCACCATACATCATTAGTTTTTGATGTAGTGTTCCATGATTCATTGTTTGCGTATAACACCCAGTGCTCCATTCAGTACGTGCCCTCTTTAATACCAATCACCAGGCTAACCCATCCCCCCACACCCCTCCCCTCTAGAACCCTCAGTTTGTTTCTCAGAGTCCATAGTCTCTCATGGTTCATCTCCCCCGTCTGATTCCCCCCCTTCATTCTTCCCTTCCTGCTATCTTCTTCTTCTTCTTCTTCTTCTTTTTTTTTTTTAACATATAACGTATTATTTGTTTCAGAGGTAGAGACCTGTGATTCAACAGTCTTACACAATTCACAGCGCTCACCATAGCATATACCCTCCTCAATGTCTATCACCCAGCCACCCCATCCCTCCCACCCCCCACCATCTCATTTTAAACTGATCACCTCTGCAAAGAGCCCGTTTCCAAATAAGGCCATATTCTGAAGTACTGGGGGTTAGAACTTCAGCGCATCTTTTTTAGGGAACACAATTCAAACCATAACATATACATCACTCACTTTCACCCCAACCCCAACTAGCACCCACATCTTGTCTCAGGTCCTCCCATCAAAAGTGGGGTAAAGACATAAATTTGACACATTCTGTGACAATGAAAAAAGCAGAAAGTTTATGTTTGAAGTTTTTATTTCTTCAAAGCCATACATGAAGAACCCACGACAAGTGACTATCATCCTTCCATCATACCCATTCTCTGACTCCTGATAAATATTTAAAAGTAAAAAATAGGTAGATTTGGAGTCTGCATACTGTTAAGATAGTCAAATAGTTTATTTAAGTTGAATAGAATCAATTGACTACTCCACTTCCCCCACCAAAAACACTTAATAAGCTATAGAAGACCAACAAATTTCCATTGGTCTTGATTCCCACTGCTCTTTGTTTGGGTGAGAAAAATAAAATAAAATATAGAGTGAACAAGACTGAGTGTATGAGTGTATGGCTGAACTGTAGCAGAATGGTGTTGGCTATTAAAGACGGTGGGGGAGAAGAATGGGGAGAAAGAGATTTTGAGTAAGTGCAATATTCATTAACAGGTTTCAATGGAGTTAGAAAAGATGCTCATCTCTCAACTATTTCCTGAAAAGTCTGGCTTGGCTAAATTATTTTAGTCTAAACTCCCCTAGGCCAACAGATGAAATGCCCAGCATTTATATGAAGAAAAACTAAGTCTTTGAAATCTTGTTTTACACCTATTAGTTTCAACTATAAGCAATGCAGTTGTGTCTGTGTTCCCTGTCAAAGGAAAGAATCCTGACTGGGGAGGGTGGGTGGCTCAGTCGTTAAGCGTCTGCCTTCGGCTCAGGTCATGATCTCAGGGTCCTGGGATCGAGCCCCGCATCGGGCTCCCTGCTCCGCGGGAAGCCTGCTTCTCCCTTTCCCACTCCCCCTGCCTGTGTTCCCTCTCTCACTGTGTCTCTCTCTGTCAAATAAATAAATAAAATTAAAAAAAAAAAAGAATCCTGACTTATTTCTTATTTCATAAGCCCTTTCCAGTGGCTATCACAAAATGTAGCACACAGTAGGGCTTTAATAAATCATTTAAATAAATATATATGGGCACATATACATTTTTCATCATTTAAAATTTTGCCCCTTAGGCAGTTCCACATTCTACCTCTTCTGCATTGAACTTTTTTTTTTTTTAAAGATTTTATTTATTTATTTGTCAGAGAGAGAGAGAGCACAAGCAGGGAGGGCGGCAGGCAGAGAAGACAGAGGGAGAAGCAGACTCCTTGCTGAGCAAGGAGCCCAATGTGGGACTCAATCCCAGAACCCTGGGATCATGACCTAAGCTGAAGGCAGACGCTTAACCAACTGAGCCACCCAGGCATCCCTGTATTGAACTTCTTGATTAGTTCTACTTTTGAGACAATTTATTTTCTCTCCTTCCCAATTCAGTTTTCATTGTATCTTTTAATGAATGTAAAAGATTTTTTATGAAGAGGAAAAATGAATAAAGCACATTTTAGGATTTGAGAGCTGAAAATAACAAGAAACAAGTGAAGGACGTGTTGTTTTTAATGTGAAATTAATTCAAAAACGTATCTGTATACCTTGGGAAAAGTGCATAACATTAAGCACTTCAGTTTTTTAAAAGTACAGGGCTAAAGATTTATATGATCTGAAGAGAAACCAGAGTATAAAGGGCTAGTATCCAAAATCTATAAAGAACTTACCAAACTCAACACCCAAAGAACAAATGATCCAATCAAGAAATGGGCAGAAGACATGAACAGACATTTTTCCAAGGAAGACATCCAAATGGCCAACAGACACATGAAAAAAGTGCTCAACATCGCTCAGCATCAGGGAAATCCAAATCAAAACCTCAATGAAATACCACCTCACACCAGTCAGAATGGCTAAAATTAACAAGTCAGGAAACGACAGATGTTGGCGAGGATGTGGAGAAAGGGGAACCCTCCTTACACCATTGGTGGGAATGCAAGCTGGTGCAGCCACTCTGGAAAACTGTATGGAGGTTCCTCAAAATGTTGAAAATAGAGCTACCCTACAACCCAGCAATTGCACTACTGCGTTTTACCCCAAAGATACAAATGTAGTGATCCGAAGGGGTACGTGCACCCGATGTTTATAGCAGCAATGTCCACAATAGCCAAACTATGGAAAGAGCCAAGATGTCCATCGACAGATGAATGGATAAAGAAGATGTGGTATATATATACAATGGAATATTATGCAGCCATCAAAAAAAATGAAATCTTGCTATTTGCAACGACTTGGATAGAACTAGAGGGTATTATGCTAAACGAAATAAGTCAATCAGAGAAAGACATGTATCATATGACCTCACTGATATGAGGAATTCTTAATCTCAGGAAACAAACTGAGGGTTGCTGGAGTGGTGGGGGGTGGGCGGGGATGGGGTGGCTGGGTGACAGACATTGGGGAGGGTATGTGCTATGGTGAGTGCTGTGAATTGTGTAAGACTGATGAATCATTGTTACCTCTGAAACAAATAAAACATTATATGTTAAAAAAAAAAGAAGATACTAGGAAGGGAAAAATGAAGGGGGAGAAATCGGAGGGGGAGAGGAACCATGAGAGACGATGGACGCTGAAAAACAAACTGAGGGTTCTAGAGTGGAGGGAGGTGGGGGGATGGGTTAGCCTGGTGATGGGTATTAAAGAGGGCACGTTCTGCGTGGAGCACTGGGTGTTATGCACAAACAATGAATCATGGAACACTGCATCAAAAACTAATGATGTAATGTATGGTGATTAACATAACATAATAAAATAAAATTTTATTTTATATTTTAGATAAGGCATTTGCAATCCTAAAGAACTATTCTTGTTTACAGGCATATAGGCAAATAGATCATATAATATCCCTTTTTACAAATATTAATTCACCAGCAACATACACTTCCTGAGCTTCTGAACCTATGTCTTTGTCATAGCATCCCTGGTAAACTGCTTCCAGAGCAATACCCATCAGCCAATCTCCCAGGCTCCAGGACATTTTAGGCCAGATGTTGGCAAACTACAGTCCATGGGCCAAATCCAACAGTTGCTTGTTTTTGTCAATAGTGTGACTGGAGGGTACCTGGGTGGCTCTGTCAGTTAAGGGTCTGCCTTCGGCTCAGGTCATGATCCCAGGATCCTGGGACTGAGTCCGTGTTGGGCTCTCTGCTCAGCGGGGAGTCTGCTTCTCCCTCTGTCCCTCCCCTCTGCTCATGATCTCTCTCTCTCTCTCACCCTCTCTCCCTCAAATAAATAAGATCTTTAAAAAAAGTAGTTTGACTGGAAAACAGCCACACCTTTCTCTTTATGGATTTTTCTAGGCTGCTTTTGAGCTACAATGGCGCATAGTCATTGTGACAGAAACTCTGTGGCCGGCAAAGGCTGAAGTCTATACTACTGGCCATTGGCAGAAAAGGCTCACCGACAGCGGCTTCCGGTACAGACATCAGCAGAGGCACTGAACTGATTCTTTTTTTTTCTTTGTAGACAAGTCCAGTCACCAAATGATTTTGCTTAAGCACTTGTTTTTGCTTAACTATATATGGACATGCGAAAAAATCCATTTTGATGAAACTGTTTGGTTAGTGTGAAGTTACACCTTCACTGGATGAAGATTCTCTTAGCTGCCTTCCGAAACAAAGGAATAAGTTTCTACCAAGGCAAAAGTACAACTTTAGTAGAAGTCTCCAAGTCCATTCAAAAGAATCCTTCTTAGAAATATCTTTGCTTTTGATAGTCGTGTCTATGCTCTCATTGCAAGAAAGTCTTATTACTTTCCCCACCTCAAGTGGAAAATCTTATGCCTATGCTTTCCTCTTCCCTCTCTTCTTTTAGCTTGCTCTTTATCACTTGCTACCTGTCAATACCAAACGTCCTCATTTTTCTTATAAAGTACTCTCATATATCCACTTCAGAATTAAAATTAATTTAGTCTCTCAGGCTCTTGTTAATGAGTATGGCTTTCTCCTGCCTGTCTTTCTTCTTACATGTTGACAGGAAAAGATTTGTTTTTTACATTTTTTTTTAAACTAGGAAGTTAAAAATCAATCCAGTCAACTGCCCTTACATAATCCTTCATTTTAGGCTTCACGTATAAGCTCATGTTGTGTTTGTCCACTGGATCACTGCAAAATGGGTTGTCTTCTTTTTATAGAACTGTAACCAGTCATGTTAGTGGAGGATTTCAGACAGCTTCCATATTATATAGTTTCTTTAACTTCCTAAACTTTGGTTTGGAAAATTCTGTATGTAAGCATACTAAGAAAGAAAAAGTTGCTAGAATTTCCCTTCTCCACTCTCACTCCAGCAAAGATAGACCCACCAAGGCCCATGTGTGAGGCTCCACTTGCAGAGGAGGGGGTCGTGGAGAGAGATGCAGTGAATGGTGCAGGTGAAGCAGCTCAGCCTGGGGACATGAGTCTGGGGAAAGTGGGACAAGGGTCTCCTTGAACCCAGGACAAAGAGGGCAGAAATGGCTACAGACTCCAAGCTGCAGACTGTGGAGAGTGCAGTGTGAGAGGAACCTCTGGGCTCACTGGAGCGGCAGAACTCAGGAAACAGGTTACAGGGACTTCCAAGCTCCAAAGGACAAGACTTCTATGATAAATCTGCTAAACACCGCTCACAAAAGACCTAGCCCCTTCTCAACTTTCATAGCACTCCAGAGGCCAGAAGCCTGGGAGGGATCCCCCCTAATGGCTAAGACTGACTTTCCTACCAGATTGGCAGGGGGTACCTTGGAGCAAAGTAAGTATGATTTAGGAAAGAAAAAAAGGAGGGAAATATTTGGAGCTCAAACTACTACTGTGTACACTCTGAACCCCAAATGAGTTAAATTTCAAGGACCAATTGTACCAACAAGGTAGTAATCTAATCTCATTTGGCAACAAAAACTATACAATCTAATAGATTTTTAGCATAGCCATCTAGAGAGTTAGATTCAAATATAGTACTCAATAAAAGTAATTACTTTTTTCAGATTTGTGGTGCTTCTTGTACTTAATCTCTTTGTTTCCATTACACATTTACTTGCTTTTTATCCTGAATTGTACTATTTTGTGGATTGTTTTGTTCAATTTATAATTTGCCTCAAATCCTGCTTAAAAGCTGAATGTGAACGCTAAATGAGGGATTGATTCAAGTTCCTTAGTGTCACATTTCTTTAGAATTAATTTTGTTCTAACTATTCTAATCCCATTATAACATAGAAAAAAATGTTATACCCCCAAGTGCTTCATGTAGCTCTAGTTGAAATGCTTTTTCATTGCAATTATATCATGTAGTAGAAATAAGATAAAATTTGTTTTTAGACATAACATAAATGGCATCTTAATGTATATGGTGTGCATTAAAACTCAAAACAATTTTTTGGAGACTATCAATGCATTATTTAAAGAATTAGATTCTGTATAAAGCATCTTATTGAGTTAGATGCTATATATATATATATATTTTTAATTCTGCTCATAGCTTGGAGGTAATTGAAAATTCACTTACACTTATACAAATAATACACAGAGATCCCTGTCCTATCACCATGAGGATCCTTTGTGTTGCCCTTTAATAACCACATCCCCTCTCTCCACACTGATATTCTCATTTCTAAACCCTGGAATTATTCATCTGTTCTTCATCTCTATAGCTTTATCATTTCAAGAATGTTATATAAATGGAATCACAGAGTATATAACCATTGGGATTGGAGGGGTTTCTTGCACTCAGCTTGCCTTCGTGTGGGTCTCTTGAACATTGATTCATTCACTTATTCATTCATAGTGTCATTGGACATATCACTTTATACAGTTTCTTAGTGGTTTCTCTGGAATATACATACATACATGCATGCACGCTTATATGCATACATATAAAAATCCCAATCTACTGTCAATATATTTTTTAAAGATTTATTCATTTATTTTAGAAAGAGAGAGCACACACGTGATTGGGGAAAGTGGAAGAGGGAGAGGAAAAGGATCTTCAAGCAGACTCCCTGCTGACGGCAGAGACCAAGGCAGGGCAAGATCCCAGGACCCTAAAATCATGACCTGAGCCAAAATCAGGAGTCAGAGGCTTAGCCAACTGAACCACCCAGACACCCCTGTCATTCTTGAAGGGTAGGTCTGCTAGTAAAAACTTCTTAATTTTCTTTCATCTTAGAATGTCTCTATCTCCCCTTCTTCCCAAAGGATAGTTTCACTGGCTATAGAATTTCCAGTTGACAGTTCATTACTTTCAGCACGTGAAAAATGTTGTGTCACATTCTTCCGATCTCTGTGGTTTCAAATGAAAACCCTGCTGTAATCTGAATTGGTGTTTCCCTATAGGTAATAGTTGTTTCTCTCTCACTGCTCTCAAGATTTTTCTTTGTATTTAGAAGTTTCATAATCATGTGTCTTGGAATGAATTTCTCTGGGTTCATCTACCCTACTGGGTTTGTGCAACTTCTTGAATCTATATGCTCATGTGCAAATATGGAAAGTTTTTAGCCCTCATTTCTTCAAATACCCTTTCAGCATCACCCTCCTTCTCCTCTCCTTCTGGGACATCATCATGAAGGTTGAATTTGTTTTCAATCACCCCCACAGTTTCCTAAACTCTGTTCATTTCTCTCTATTGCTCAGACTGAGTAAATTTTATCAATTTGTCCTGAATGTCACTCACTCATTTGTCATCTCTTATCTATTAATGAGCCCATATTTTGAGTTTTTAATCTGTTATATTTTTTCAGCTCTTTAAATTCCATTTGGTTATTTTTTTTACAACCTCTATTTCTAGATGGGATTTTCTATGTTTTTTTTGTGTGTGTGTTTGTTTTTCTATCATTTATTTCAAGAACATTTGTAATTCCTGGTTGAAGCATTTTGTGATGGCTGTTCTCAAAACCTTGTTAGATAATGCCAACATCTAATTCATATTGGTATTCTATGAATTGTCTTTTCTTATTCATGTTGACATCACTATATGCCAGGTTATTTTCTATTATATCCTGAATATTTTGGCTTTAATGTAGACAGACTCTAATAAGTCTATTTAATTTTTTTATTTTAGTAGGCAGTCACTCTGTTTAGGATTATCATACAGGTCCAGGCCTATTTTTGTGGACTGTGAATCCAAAGACGATATCATCTTCTGAGGTGTTGTGATTCTCTTTTAGTCTGATCGGACACTGCTGGGGCTCTCAGTGACCCCTGATAACAACCTGAGGGGCTGAAAGTTGTTTTCTCAGGCCAGAAATCCTATAGGTGGTGAAACAGAGTACAGAACCTATCCCAGGCTGGGCATCCATGGCGGGATCCCTATCAGTGTCAGCTATCTGTCCAATGTCTCTAGGCACAGGGAGGAATTTTCCAGCCCAGAAAGGACTGAGAATGATTCCCAAGATAGATACTTGCTGTAATAGGTGTCCCCCAGCAGTGCAACCTGGCTGCCCAGTGTCTCTAGGTTGGGGAAGGCATTTTCCAGCTCTGGAAAAGAAGAGGATTCTTGGGCTGGGCACAGGTCATGGCAGGATCTGCTCTGTTGAAACCAGCCAGCTGTTATTGTCTCTAGGTAGGGGAAGGAATTCTCAGGCCCAGTAAGAAAAGAAAGTACTTCCCCCTGACTGCTTATTGTCAGAGGGACTACCAATAGACCCTGAGCTTGCCTGGTGCTGTCATTGGGTCTCCTTTGCAACCCAGAGTAGGAATGAGACCACTGGACCACCTTTTGTTGCTAGGTTGGGGATGGGAAAACATAAAACCTGGGTTGTCTTCTGTTGTTGAGTGAATGACAATAAAATGTCCTGCTGCTGTATTATTCTTCTAACCCTGGAGTTCCTAATCAGTTTGCCTTCTTTCTACTTTTCAGACTCTCCTTTGGCTACCTCTTGCATTATTTCCAGAAGTTGACAGTTATATTTCATGAGGACCAGGAGCCATGTTATCCAGAGGAGAAGTCAGGTTTGCTTTTTACACTGCAAAAGCTAATCTCCTAATCATATTCTATCAAGGGAAGAGTTTTGAGAATTTTATTTTTTTTTTTTTTGAGAATTTGATTCTTTAAATGGCAACTATTTCATAATGATATGATAAAGCCTGAAATTTATAAAACATTTCTTACTAAAACATTATTTCAAAATAGGTATTCTCATAATTTCCTAGGTAAAATCAATGAAAAACTTTTTAATATCTGGAGGTCGTTTTGTTAACAATGCCTTTTATGTAATAACTATAGGAGACAACTGCGCTCATTGCAGCCTAATGCACTAGAGCTTTTCATTATGTGTACAATCATTTATCATAACAAATAATTAAAAGGAAAGCCTCTACTAAATTTACAGAATATACTGCCAGTATGATGTCTACTTTGTAAAGAGATTAGATACTCAGTCTCAGGACTATAGAAAAACATGGAAAAGCTTTACAACTTTTCTGTATATCTAAAACTATTTTAAACAAAAGATTTTTTTAAATGTGCCTTTGGCTATAAGAGTAAACCTGAATGAGGAATTCTTAATCTCAGGAAACAAACTGAGGGTTGCTGGAGTGGGGGGTGGGGTGGGAAGGATGGGGTGACTGGGTGATAGACAGTGGGAAGGGTATGTGCTCTGGTAAGCGCTGTGAATTGTGCAAGACTGTTGAATAACAGATCTGTACCTCTGAAACAAATAATGCAATATATGTTAAGAAAAAAAAAAAAAGAAGAAGCTAGCAGGAGGAGAAGAATGAAGGGGGGGAAATTGGAGGGGGAGACGAACCATGAGAGACGATGAATGCTGAAAAACAAACTGAGGGTTCTAGAGGGGAGGGGGGTGAGGGATGGGTTAGCCTAGTGATGGGTATTAAAGAGGGCACGTTCTGCATGGAGCACTGGGTGTGGTGCACAAACAATGAATCATGGAACACTACATCAAAAACTAATGATGTTATTAACATAACAATAAAAAATTTTTTAAAAAAAGAGTAAACCTGAATGATTTGGGGGAGTAGCAGTTATCTGTTCCTTCGGTCAGAGCCAACAGAGGGATTCAAGCTAATGTAAAACTGTTTTTCAATTAGAATGGAGAACACAAGGTTGATGCTTTTCTTTTGTTGTTAAAGAAACAAAGGCCATTTACCCTCCTTTGTCTTCTTTTGAAGATATGGGTAATGTTAAAAATTGACTTTTTGTTTTAGCACTAAGGCAGGAAAAAATCATGTGAGAAATCTTGAATCTTAAAGAGTTAATTGTGACTTGAATAGTCTTGTAATAGAGATGACCCTAGCATATACCCAAAAATGTCACCAGGAAATAGAGGAAATTGAGATTTCTACCTTAATGGAAAGACCTGATAAGAAGGGTCTTTTCTTTATGTAAGCTTAATGATAAAGGAATTCCATCACCACTGCTTCACTCACAGGGAAAACATAAAGTAAAAATTACTAAGAAAGGAAAGAAAAACCTATCTTGGTAGCCAGGTGACAAGTGTTAGGTTAAGGCAAGCACAGAAAACTGGCTACAAGGACCCAATATTTGCACTCATCCAAGATCAGGCTTTTCCATTGTGAGTCAATGAACTGTGCCAGAACCAGCCTTTTACACTGATGAACAAATTCTTCTTGCTAGATTATTTGGTAGCCTAGGATACAGGAAGAGCCACTTAGCACTTAAGACACAAACCACAACCTAGACAGGTTTCCAAGAGTCGATGCTCCAACTATACTTAGCTATAAATCCCTACCTATTGTTGTGAATTTTCTACCAACTATTAAGTTCCCTATGGAACATTCTTGAATGCCAAGACAAAGTTTGCTTATTTTCATCTGTGTTTATATTAAGAACAGTGCTTTTTCCCCCCCCATTAATGTAGCAATGGTGACTCTTGAAACACAAAGTTATTATAAAAGAAGTTGCTGGACTGGAACCTACCATGAGAACTTTTAGAGTGATTCATGGGATAATGATGTCCTAGCTCTGTGAATGACAATCTGGTTCAGAGCTGGACAATCCTTAGAGATTTCTCTGCAATCAACTGATTTCCCGTTTCTACAAATTTTACACACTTTTTTTTTTTTCTTCCGACCAGTCTGAACCTGAAGTGTAAACATGTGATAATTAGGCATTCTTAATATACACCTTATAGTGGTTCCTGATACAGGGGGCTGGTAACTTACTAAATTATAAAGATGAAGTTCATCTCTGGGAGGTTATCAATGAAGTGACAATATTGAACAGAACAACAGGATTTGAGAATCCAGATTTCACTTGAAAGCTTTAAAAATTCATTTCACATTATAGGTAACCCAATGTACATATTCATTCTTTCCATTTTTCCTTCCTTCCTTCCTTTTCTTTTTTCTTTCTCCTCCATTAATTGTTTCTTCCCACCCTCTTTCTATCTCCTTCTTTCTTTTCTTTTTTCTATGTTGTCTTAAGGAATATTTTTGTGGCTTCCTTATGTATGCTTTAGAAATTACATTTTGCCTAGAACCTTCTGATTATACATGGAGGCTAATAATTTATCCTACTAAGAATAATGTTAACAAAATTACAACATGCTAAATGGTTTTAATATATTATGATGAAAAATGGTAAGATGGGAAGAAGGAAAATTTCAGCCATGAATGAATAAACAGATTACAGAGCTTGGAATAGAGACTCTTATTTTTCTATAACAGAAGAATATTTGATTTGAGAATCCACAAGAGCCAACCCATTTGCAATGTAAGGTCAAATTACTTTACAAGGAAATTATTCTTGCATCCATAATCTAGGCTCACAACATATTCAGCCAGAAAATTAGAATGTTCCTACAGTTGGTTCTCTGTAATAGGATAGCCTTAATCTGTGCAGAACACTGTACTATGCACTTGTATGAAGGAAAAAAGTCCATTCCTTGCCTTCCTAGAGATAGGAAATAAGAAATCTATGAGCATTTTCCAATGCCTGAAGGTGGTAAGTTAGTTCCTTTAAATCAGACTTCCAAACACCAGTTGGGCTGTTATGAAAACAATGCTACATTTCAGCACTGAAAAACCATCTGCTACTCCTCTGGGTAATATACTCTCTACTGTCCAAGCTTCGAAATGAAGCTTTTTTTCTCATCTCAAGCCTTCTTCCAACCACACAGTTAATTCTGAGGCACTGGAAGAGACACAATGTCCAGCATTGTTAGCACTGGATACAGTATCGTGCAGAACATGCTCACCACTTGCTTTTCAATATGTTTGAGATTATGAGGCTCAGGGCAATGGCGAACACTCAGCTATTGTGACTTTTGTGGAAGTGTTGGATGTGCATTTATGTGAGTACAATGTGATTGTCTTCTTGAAGATTCAATGAGTTTCCTAACGAAGAGAGCAAGAAAGAAAAAAAGAAAAAACTGCTTGAAAGTCATTCATTAGAAATGACTTCCAAAACAAAATGTCTGGTGGAAAGATACAACCACAATTCATTTGTTCAATGTTTGGTTCCTGTGTCAAAGGAAAATGGAAAAAGTATATAAATCATCTATAAAGCCAGATCAGCCCCAGAAAATGAGCTAAGAATTAGATGCCCGGAGCCTACTCCCAATTCAATATGACAAACTCCAGAAATGTTCACAATTGCCACAGTTTGTTAATTGCTACACAAGAGCTATCACATTAATGCAACTCAGATGCCAAGAAGGGTTTAAATGAAGTTAAATGAGTAAAGCACGCAGAATGCTTTTCATTGTTCAGGCTTATGGGTAGTCAGTGAGTTGTATAATTGGGATCTCTAATGTTTCCAGCTCATTTAGTCTTTTACTGTATTGTGTGAAGTCAACAAACATCTGCCAAAAAAAAAAAAAAAAAAGTGCAGTAGCCCAAATTCAAAGATCCTCAATGCAAAGATCAAATAATTTTTCCTCCCGGAGTTTACTTTCTTAGAAATAAGACTTTTTAAAAAGATATTTGTTTTTGTTTATTACTTTTATCTGATTGCCAAAATAGCTAGATCTTTGCTAGTCAAAAGATATTCCATAGAACAGCGTGATCACCTAAGAGCTTGTTAGAAACGCAAAATATCAGGCCCATCCCATACTTACAGAACAGAATCTGCATTTAACAAGATCCCTAGATGATCTGTATGCACAATAAACTCTGAGAAGCACTGAGCTAAAGGACAATCCACATAATATCAGTAAAGGAAAAAATATGATGTAAAAATCTTATTTTTGAGTAGGGAGCATGAGTCTTTTTCTCTAACAAACATTCATCCTGAGTTTATAAGTTCCTAGAAGCTCTCTTGCTTTATCATCTTTTAGGGTTGCTAATTAAATGTAAACAAACTGACTACAGACATATTTGACATTAACATACTTACAAAACTGTAATAAAAAAGAAGAAAATAAGTAATTCATGTACCAAGGCTCTTTTGCCACCTTTTGCTGTTAAATGTAATCTTTTATTGATAGGGTGCCTAAAACTTGATCTAGTGGTGTGCTGGTATATGATTAACAACCAAATGACCATCCAGTAGAGGGGATAGCTCAGCTTTGAAGCACTTGGTGATTTTTTTTTTTTTTTTTTTTTTTTATTGTTTGCGTCTAACACCCAGTGCTCCATTCAATACATGCCCTCCTTCAGCACTTGGTGATTTCTGGTGCGAATAGTCCAACTATGGCCAATTTAAAGCCACTAACACGAGGTCACAGAACCCAGACTGGGGAAGAAATACGCACAAGCAGCTCTTACTAGCGAATCTGAGGTAGTTCTGGCATTCTGCTACACTTACACATAGAGGTGGCCCCCTAGCTCTCCCTAAAACCTCAAGCCCTCAGGACCCAGTCGGAAAACCACTTCAGGAAGAAAACTAGAGGAAAATCAAGGCAACCAAGCATAAAACAGCTTTTGTCTCATTCTTGTAATTCCTTTCCTTGGTTCCAACACCTGGTCTGCTTGCCCCAGCTGGCTTCTCCTTGAATCCTCTACTTTGATTCCCATCCCATTACTGGCAACCTTCTGATGTACTCAATTCTCTACCGTGGCTCTGAACTGTGCCAGTGTGACCTATTGCTCAGGGTCAGAATCGAAAGTGTTATGCCTTGTAAATTTTTAACTAATGGTGAAGTGTACAAGTTCACCAATGATTTCTTTTTCTGTATATATTAAAGCATTTCAAACTTCTATTCAAAATCCATTCTACAAATATTTTTTTTATTTTAAATTTTATTTTATTATGTTAGTCACCATACAGTACATCATTAGTTTTAGATGTAGTGTTCCAGGATTCATTGTTTGTGCATAACACCCAGTGCTCCATGCAGAACGTGCCCTCCTCAGTACCCATCACCAGGCTAACCCATCCCCCCACCCCCCTCCCCTCTAGAACCCTCAGTTTGTTTCTCAGAGTCCACAGTCTCTCATGGTTCATCCCTCCCTCCGATTTCCCCCCCTTCATTTTTCCCTTCCTTCTCCTAATGTCCTCCATGCTATTCCTTATGTTCCACAAGTAAGTGAAACCATATGATAATTGACTTTCTCTGCTTGACTTATTTCACTTAGCATCATCTCCTCAAATATTTAGTGAACCTTTTCTATTGCTACCACTGTAGTACATTCTTGAAAAGGAGATGAGTAACAGTTGGGATGCTGAAGGCTCCAGTGTGTTTTACCCATTAAGTGAGGCACAGGTAGGACAGCAGGGCTCTCTGCTTAGCATCCTGGGTGCCCTGCTCTGCATTCTCCTATGTGAAAGGAAAGAAGCTCCCCATCCCAGTGTCCTTCCTCAAGCCCAGTCATCTGTTACTGTCCCTCATCCAGGGGACAAAATACCTAAAGCAGACCCTCAATTTTAGTTTCTTTAGGAATTCCTCCTTTACAATGATGGAGCTAACCAAAGGCAAATGGGCTTTGTGATAAATTTTTAGGGTGGCCAGGGGAAGGTAGATGTAGCCTGGAGGGGCAGATCTTCACAAAGGTGCTCACATGAGCTGCCTGAACCTTATTACCACTCTTGCCTCCCACCAATGCTCTTTAAAAGTGACACATTCTCGCGGCGCCTGGGTGGCTCAGTCAGTCAGCATCTGCCTTCGACTCGGGTCCTGATCCCAGGGTCCTGGGATCAAGCCTGGCATTGGGCTCCCTGCTCAGCCGGGGGCCTGCTTCTCCCTCTCCCTCAGTCTGCCGTTCCCCCAGCTTGTGCTCTCACTCTCCCTCTTTTTCTGTCAAATAAATAAATAGAATCCTTTAAAAAAAATAAAAGTGACACATTCTGACATCAAGCAACCTATGGATTTCATCTGTATGCACTGAAGACATAAGCAGTGAAGAGCTGTTGGCTACAAGAGAAAGATGAAATTAGATATAATAGAGGAGACCTATGCACAGCTGATTATGCCCCCCTCAATTCTGGAGTTCTGCGTCTTAACATGTTAGTTATCATTTCACTTTTTAATTTGCTTTGTAGCCCTCAATTTCTTTTCTGAGGATCAGTCTATTCTATACAGCAACCACAACACATTTTCATGTTTTAATTACTTATTGACACTGTCTTCTGCTTATAGTTTTTGTCGGTTTACAAAAAAATAAGAAAATGTTAATGTCAGATCCTTCAAGATTTAGCAATTTTGTTTATTTTGTAAAAATAAGAACACACAGCTAGCAGATTTGTATTTTATTTGAATAAAATATACTTTTAACTCCCAAATGCCAATCAACCTCATACAGGAAAGTTATCTAAACACATATTAATATTCAAAAAGTAATTTGTGTGAGAGCATAAATTTCAAGACATCCCCACAGATTCAAAATCCCTGTAAAACTACAATTGTATAATTGTACTTGTGATCTCACATGAAAAAATAATTATCTTAATAACATAATCATGTACATAGAGGTAGCTCAAAAATATCTGCTGAATTTATAATAAGAATGCCATGGTTTTGCTGGTGATGACTAATGAACAATCAGCACAGGTTAATGACATGGCTCAGTATGCTATTCTGTATTAGTAATTTTAATTCATCTTAGTGGAAATAGGGATGAAAAGTACCTACCAACATTTCTACCTGGAATCTTACCTCTCAGAATCTTAAATGCTCTCTTATGTTGCCAGTATCTCTTCTTTAGACTTATGTACTACTGAATTTTTAATTATGCTATGATACAACTAAAACAATTTGTAGATTTGTAAGTATTTAGTTAATATATTTTGAAGAACACTTGGGCAAGGCCCAGATAGGCACTTAAATTTCAAAGCTTATAATTACCCTCAGAGCTGAGGAATTTATTTTCATTCTAAAATACTGAGGTTTAATAACATAATTACTGGGAAAAAAACAAAACAAACACCTAGAAAAATATACAACAGCAAATTATATTTTTATGTATGGCTAATTTATTTTGAAAGAACTTTTTAAAAACCTCATTAAGTTGTTTTAATTTGAATGTCTAAAATTAACCTTAGGAAAAAAGAATATATTTTATTTATAAATATGCAGAAGAATGAATATTGTAGCTGCTGGAGTAAAAGCAAGTTAGAAGTCTGCAGAAAGTATAAGAAACCATTAATTATGGTCTCAAAAGAATGTGACTTAATTTAATTACCTAAATATTATATATTTTACACTTGCACTCCAGGGAGACTTTTAACATTAAAAGAGTAATTTTATAAATAGCAGAAGAAACTGGGGTAGTACTTACAAAAACATTAAGGTAGCATTATTATTTTTTTTAATTTTTTATTAGCATTATTTAAAGAATTCATTACCATGATCTGTGTTAGCAGAATTTTAAAATCATTTGCTCCCCCTCATAGCTTTGTAAATCTCAGTCTTGTATGACCAACTTAGCAGAGGAATGTGTTAGAGCCAAAGGGTACCAATGTAGGAATTCAAGGCACCATCCACTAACCATTTAACGATACAAGAGACTAAATGAAAGATGAATTTTTCAGATTCTTTATTCTAGAACCATCTCTTCATGTTAAACCATCTACAAAGTAACGATTAATGGTATCACCAATAGACACAGAGAAAGGGCAACCACTGCATGCTCTCCAACCCTCATAACTGCTCTGTCTTCTTCCAACATCTAAGTTCTCCCAGGGAGGCAGTATCCCAGCCAGCCACAGAAGCTCACAGACACGGAGGAGACTTCAGCGCCAAACCCTAGCTGCTCGCTGTCCCTGCAGTGATATGTTCACACTGGAAGCAAGTTAACCGGTGGCAGCTTCTCATAAACTTTGAAAAATGCTCCGTTTGACCAGGCACAGTGGAAGGAGGTTGTGGGTTAAATATGACCCTGGGATAAAGCAATGAGACAGCAAATCTAGCATTATAGAAACCAGAATTTGCCAACATCAGAATAAAGGCCAGGCCTCTAGGGTCAACAACAGCATGTGGAGATGGGTTTATATTTTCGCCCTTCCCAGTTGAAGGAGAATAAATAGTAAACTTTGAACTTTGAAGGTATTCCATTTCTTACACTTTAAAACATTTGCTTCCTTTCTCTTAATTCCTATAATTTTCCCCCCATATTTTATTATACCATTTTTCTGTCTGTAACTTTCGTCTAGATCTTGGGTCTCAGAAGCACTTTACATTTTTAAAAATCACTGTGGTTAAGAATGTAAAATGAGACAACCACCCTAGAAAAACAGTTGGCAGTTTCTTTCTTTTTTTTTTTTTTTAAAGATTTTATTTATTTATTTGACAGAGAAAGACACAGCGAGAGAGGGAACACAAACGGGGAGTGGGAGAGGGAGAAGCAGACTCCCTGCCGAGCAGGGAGCCCGATGCGGGACTCGATCCAGGGACTCCAGGATCATGACCTGAGCCGAAGGCAGTCGCTTAACCAACTGAGCCACCCAGGCGCCCGAAAACAGTTGGCAGTTTCTTAAAAATAATTAAAAATGTACCTACCAAAGGATATGGCTATCCTGCTCCTAGGTCTTTTTTTTGTTTTTTTTTAAGATTTTATTTATTTATGTGAAAGAGAGAGCGAGAGAGCACAAGCAGGGGGAGGGACAGAAGGAGAGGGAGAAGCAGGCTTCCCACTGACCAGGGAGCCTGACATGGGGCTTGATCCCAGGACCCTGGAACCATGACCCAAGCCAAAGGTAGGCGCTTAACTGACTGAGCCACCCAGGTGCCCCTCCTAGGTCTTTATGTAAGAAAGATGAAAGCATATGTCCCTACAGAATTTGTACATGAAAATTATAGCAGCTTTATTTGTAACAGTCAAAACTGGAAACAATCAAATGTCCATTAACAAACACATTGATATATCCATACACTGGATATACTACTCTACATTAAAAATGAATGAACTGTTGATACATACAACTACATGGCTGAGTTTCAGAATAACTTTGCTCAGTGAAAGAAACCAGTCAAAAATAGTACAACAGGAGAATGAAAAGCCAAATCAGAGACTGTGATAAAATCTTTGCAAAATGCAGTTCAGATAAAGAATCCGTAACCAAAATCTTAAAATTCAACAATAAGGAAAAAGTACAACTCAGTTTTAAAAATGGGCAAAAGACATGAACAAACAACTCACCAAAGAAGATATAGATGGAAAATAAGCATATGAAAATATGCTCAATGTCATATGTCATTAGGGAATCACAAATTAAAATGACAATGAGATACTACTCTACACTTATTAGAATGGCCAAAATCCAAAACACTAACATCACCAAATACTGGAGAGGACGTGGAGCAATAGAGAGTATTATTCATTGCTGGTGGAAAAGCAAAATGGTATAGCTACTTTGGGAGACAGGTCGGCTGTTCCTTACGAAACCAAACATACTATTACCATATGATCTAGCTATCAGGCTCCCTGGCATTTACTCAAAGGAGGTGAAAACTTATGTCCACACAAACACCAGCACATGAATGTTTATAGCAGCTTTATTCATAATCAATAAGACATGGAAGCAATCAAGATGATCTTAAGTAGGTAAATGAATAATAAAGCTGTGTGGTACATCCATACACAGTGATAAAAAGTAATGAGCTATCAAGCCATGAAGAAACATGGAGGAACCTTGAGTGCACATTGCTAAGCGAAAGAAGCCAATCTGAAAAGGCTACAGAATGTATAAGTCCAACTATATGACATTCTGGGAAAGGAAAACGATGGAGACAGCTAAAGTATCAGTGGTTGTCAGGGGAAGGGAGGGATCATGGGAGGTGGAGCACTGGGGATTTTTAGGGCAGTAAAACTATTATTCTGTATGATACTGTAATGGTGGATACATGTCATTATACATTTGTCAAAACCCATATAATGTACAACACAAAGAGTAAACCCTAATGTAAACTATGGGCTTTTGTTAATAATAATGTCTCAATATTGGCTCATTAATTGTAACAAGTGTTCCCACCAATGCAACATGGCAAAAATAGGGGAAATTGGGTGGGGCAGGGTGGGGGCTGAGTGGGTATATGGAAACTCTGTACATTTTTGCTCATTTCTTCCTTAAACCTAAAACTTCTCAAAAAGTATTAACTGTTTAAAAGTAAATATTATATGATTCCACTTACATAAAGCTCTAGAATATGAAAAATAATGTATGTGGCAGAAAATGGAGCAGTGGTTGCCTAGAGTTGAAGAGGAAGAAAGGTAGGGTTTACCAAAGGGTGCAAGGAAATCTTTGAGGATAATGGATATGTTCATCACTTCTCGGCCTTTTGGCTAAGATCAAGTGAGGATAATGGATATGTTCATTATTTTGACTCTGATGATGATTTCTTGGGGAAGCAGATATGCCAAATGTCTCAGATTTTATACTTCAACTATATATAGCCTACTTATGTTAACTTGCTGTTCTAACCATTTCCCAGATGCTGCTAATGCTGCTGGTCAGAACCACACTTTGAGCACGACTCAGAGACAATGACACAGAGATTAAAGAGAGGGCAATTGTTTCCACCTTGGGCTGTACTTTGGAATCACCTGGAGAGGTTAAAAAACAGATAGTGATGTCAGTTTGAGGTGAAGCCTGCCTTGGGGATTTTTTAAAAGCTTCATGAGTGATTCTCACTTACTTAAGATGGAAAGCAATTAGGATAAAGATACCTCAAAAAAAATCGAGTTCACATTTGGCCTACTTGTAACAGCAATCTCCCAAGAATAACTAAAAACTAAGGGCTATTATGACTCAACCAATAGTGCACACTTGGAAATTCCATTAGCTTTATTTGTATCACATATAGAATTTTTGGTACATCTACTAAAATGTATAAGTTGTTAATTTATTGCATATTGGGAGAAAAAGATGGGATTTATTTTGTTGGCTGGAAATAGCTACAGTTTAATATTTAAACCCATCATTAAAATATAATCTCCAAACAAATAAATAATCTCATGTCCTCTCCTTTCTGGGAGTTGCCAAGTCATATGAGGTCACCAAAAATAATACAAGATGACTGCTGATCTATTGAGGATTTAGTTATTTGAGGGATGGGCTGAGTAATTTTATAGTTCATTTGTAAATGAATAAATTTCTTCCCTTCCCATAAAACTCCTTTAAAATTCAGTTCTATCACATCTCTTTTATGAGCCATCTATTATTGGATTTTTCTAGTGTCCAGTCTCCCATTGATAGATAAGAACCAGTGCAGAGAGACACACACGGCTTAGGAAAAGGGACTGTACCCCGAACCCTAGAAGAACTCATTTATGCTTCTATCTCCCATCCATAAGCACAAACTGAGCATAGGAATGAGGAAAGCAAGCCGTGGTATTTACTATTCTAGTCAGCCTCAAAACCTCTCTACCACATAACCCATTTTTAGTTCCGTAAGTATTATTCCTCACTTGCTGTTCTGAAAGGTGGTTCAGGCCACATCTTATAGAGAGGACCATCAGATCTTCTACCAGTGGCCTTAATTAACATGGCTATAGGGACTTCCCCGGATCAACTTTTGGTTGGCTAAAAATATCACTTTTGATATACTAAACAGAATTTTATCAGCTATCTGAATCCTAATCATTTACGGTTTACACTAACCAAGAGTTATTGTTGTACCTAGCTAAATTCCTCAATTAATGCAACCCAGGTCTTTTTAAGTCAAGCCTAAAGGCAAGGGTAATTTTATAAAATAGTGTATGTATAATTGATTAAACAAATATGTCAGACAAACAACTGGAAGCTCGGTACATGAGTATTTCAAGGCATTTGCTATTTTAATGTGATTCTAAATTTAGATGCAATAAATTGAAATTATATGAAATTCATATCAGCATTTATATTCTGGTATCAAGGACCTATATTATTTTGTATAAACAAATTACTGGAGTCAATTTTCAATGAAAACACAAAGTTCCTTTCATGACCATTGAATTGATGTCTTTATAAAAAATAAAATTTAATGATCTCAACAGCCAACTTTGGCAATCCTAGAACTACATGCTTAAGTTCCAATGAGGCTCTAACTCATCCATTCTACTTTTTAAAGCTGTTCCAACTAAATGCCACAGTGATGAGGCAGACAGTATATGGAAAGAGCCTCCATGAACACAAGCCAAAATTACACCCAGAGCTGGTATATATTCTGGTATATATACCACCCAGAGCTGGTATTATATTCAAGCATATACTTGATCTCATCTTCTCAAGAGTATGGCATTTTTTTTTTTCTATCAGAGAGCTTTGTTTCTACTTCTCCTCTACGTCACACATTTCACACTTTTAATCTGTAGAGCAGTCCCCCCAACCAGGGCTGCAAAGTGATAAGGTTCAGATGAGCTACGACCTACAATTGGCTATACAGAGCATAAGTGGTAAAGATAAGAAAAAGGACATAGTTAAGGGAATCCAGATTCTGGTCTATTCCTACCCTTTGGAACTAATTCCACCGCATCACCAAATAAAGATGATAGTATCAGCTTCAATTCACTTCCTATGTTCATTACTCTAACCTTCTGAGGGACAGACATTAAAAAGCAGTATGGACTTCGATGTCTGACAAGAATAGAAAGTCACAAGATAAATTTGCCCCCACTCTAACAAAACAAGGAGCCAGATAAAATACAAAAACAATGATTTTTTGGGCTCCTGGGTGGCTCAGTCGTTAAGCGTCTGCCTTAGGCTCAGGTCATGATCCCAGGGTCCTGGGATCAAGCCCCACATCGGGCTCCCTGCTCAGCAGGAAGCCTGCTTCTCCCTCTCCTGCTCCCCCTGCTTGTGTTCCCTCTCTTGCTGTCTCTCTGTGTCAAATAAATAAATAAAATCTTAAAAAAAACAACAATGATTTTTCCCCTAAAGCTTATAAAAGAAGTGAAGTCACAAATAATAATGATTAAAAAAAACTCTATTGAACTAAGTTCAAAATGTGACATGCCTTTCCCAGAAGAGAAGGGAATCATGTCTGCTTTCTTCCACAGTTGAGTAGTAGAAGAAAGAAGCCATCTGAAGTGTAGGTAAAAAGCAAACTGCTAAACTTTCTGCAAATTTAAAGGCTATCTGTAGACTGGCATGACTTGTTAGCTTGGGAGCCTCAGATGAAAGGGGAGACTTGACAGCCCTGCCAATTCTTCTCTGTAGGCCTTTCTGAGTATTCATGACAGAGGCTGGGGGCAGGGCAGGAGAACTGAGAGAATGATAGTGAAGTCTTAGGGCGCTCCAGGAGAAGGGAGGGAAATATTCCAGGCAAACTGGGCCTTACAACTGAGTGCCACAGCTGTCTACCACTAGAACAGAAACTGGAGAGCTGAGAGACCCTTTCCAGGCTCTCTCAGTCCACTAGGACAGCTTAAATATGAGGGTATATGCAGGAAGACTTAAAGGCACTCCATGCTGACAATGGACCCTCCATAAATAACAGGCAGTGGCTGTCTGCTGTTGAAAGAAACTAAAAGAGAATAACTTGAGGTAAAGATGCACTGGGGCCTGGTGAAATATGAAAGTAGTGGAGAAAATGGAGAAAACCCCACAACTACAGCCAGTTTTAGCCATATATAACTAAGGATTTGGGGGGACACAATTGGTGAGAGAGACAAACACACACACACAAAGTATACTTACACATGACTTGCTAAATTCTGACAGAACAGAACTGAGACAAACTTATGGTGAATAACGAAGCCCAGACACAGCTCAACCGATGATAAAATAGACTCACCCATCACTTCACCCGCACATGCACATGTACACACCACAGCCTGACAGAAGATGAGCCATGGGGCTCT
Source organism: Neomonachus schauinslandi (assembly GCF_002201575.2). NCBI lineage: Eukaryota > Metazoa > Chordata > Mammalia > Carnivora > Phocidae > Neomonachus > Neomonachus schauinslandi. Next base: position 140,950,525 of record NC_058403.1, on the reverse strand, counting down.
TTCTGGGCGTAAGTATTTTCCTCAGTTTCTACTTTTCTATACAATGTTCAGAATACAGTAACAGTTACAAGAGTCATGAAAAGGCAAGAAACTGTAAACCAGCAATAAGAGAAAAAAACATTTAATGGAACCAGACTGCAAATAGCTCATATGCTGGAATTGTCAAATGAGAACTTTAAAAGAACTATGATACAAACGTTAAAGTATGTAGAAGGAAAGTTAGGACAACATGCATACACAGATGGGGAAATCAAAAGATGAAAACTATAAAAATAAGCCTATTGGAAATGAAAAATATAATATAAAACTTGAAAAATTATTTAGATGGGATTAGCAGCAGACTGGACATAGCAGAGGGAAAAAAAAAATCTGTGAATTTGAAAACTGTTCAAGAGAAATTGCCAAATACAAAGAGAAAAAGAGTAAAAACTAAAAACAGAGTATTTGAGACCTGTGAGTAACTGGAGTCTCAGAAGGAGAAAGGGGAAGGAATGAAACAAAAAATACATTTTAAAATATAATAGTGAAGAATTTTCCAAAACTAATGAAAGATATCAAAACCCACAGATACAAGAAGTTCAGTGATCCCAGGCAGAATAAATACAAAGTAAATCACAAAGAGGGAAAGTATACTCCAATGAAAGTCAACATTAAGGAAAAATCTAGAAGGTGGTCAGAAAAGCAAAGACATAATAAATATAGACAACAATGATAAAAGTAATGGCTACTGAGGCAAGAAGATAGTGAAAAGACATCTTTTAAATACTGAAAGAAAAAAATGTTAATCCAGAACTCTTTATCCAATGAAAATACCTTTCAGGGGTGCCTGGGTAGCTCAGTCGGTTAAGCATCCAACTCTTGATTTCAGCTCAGGTCATGATATCAGCGTTGTGAGATCAAGCCCCATGTGGGGCTCTGCTCTGCGCATGGAGGCTGCTTCAGATTCTCTCTCTCCCTCTCCCTCTGCACTCCCCCCAACCCCACTCACACACACGTTCTCTCTCTCTCAAAAAAAAAAAAAAGTCAAAAATGAAGAGACAGGAATGGAAACTGGTGCAGCCACTATGGAAAGTGGTGTGAAGGTTCCTCGAAAAATTAAAAATAGAAATACCACATAATCCAGTATTCCATTTCTGAGTATTTATCTGATGAAAACAAAAATGCTAACTCAAAAAGATTTGTGTACCCCCATGTACATTATAGCATTATTTACAGTAGCCAAGACAGGGAACCTAATTGTCATCAATGGATGAATGGATGAACGGATTATTTTTTAGCTATATATTACTATTTAGATATAAAAAGAAGGAAATCTTGTTGTGTGCAAAACATGGGTGGATCTTAAGGGCATATACTAACTGAAATAGGTCGTACACAGAAAGACAAATACCATATGATCTCATTTATGTATAGAATTAAAAAAAAAGTCAACTCATAAATACAGAGAACAGATTGGTAATTGCTAGAGGCAGGGAGGTGTGGGTGAGGGACAAAATGGGTGAAGGTGATCAAAAGGTACAAACTTTCAGTTATAAAATAAGTCCTGGGGATGCAATGTGCAGTATGATAACTATAGTTAATAATACTGTGTTTTATATTTGAAAGTTGCTAAGAAACTAGATCTTAAAAGTTCTTATCACAAGAAAAAAATGTGTAACTATGTGTGGTGATGGATGTTAACTAAAGTTATTGTAGCTGTTGTTTCATAATACATACATATAACAAGTCATTATATTGTACACCTGAAACTAATATGTCAATAATATCTCAATAAAAAAATAAATAAACCAATTTTTACCAATAAAAGCAAACAATCTACTCAAGCACCATCCTTCCTACCAAGTTCTAACTTAAATATTCTATTATAGTTTTTCCCATGTCATCAATAATACTTTTAATAAATGCAGGAGAAATACATATCTAACAGGTAAAATCTGAAGGAATTCATCTCCAGCAGCCTGCACTGTAAGATTAAATCTTAAAAAAAAACTATGGGCTATATAAAGTAAAATTATTAAAATTATTATAGGGTATATAGCATGTGTGACTACAAGAACACAAAGTATAGGAGTGTGGTAATTGGGAAGATACTATCATAAGTTCTTATATTGTTTGTGGAGTAGTAGAATGTTTACTGAGTTAGACTGTGATAAGTTCAAGATACACACTTTTTCATCTCTAAAGCAGGAATTGGCAAACTTTACTTGTCAAGGGCCAAAGAGTAAATATTTTAGGCTTTGCAGGCCATATGATCTCTGTTATAACTACTAAATTCTACTATTGCAAAAGCAGCCATATTTAATAAGTAAATGAATGAACATGACTATGATCCAATAATACTTTATTTACAAAAACAATCCTGGATTTGGCCTATAAGATGTGGCTTGCTGACTCTTGCTCCAGGACTTCCACCCAAAAAAAGAGATCATAACAAAAATCAATAAAGAAAATAAAATGGAGTACAAAAAATTACTTGATTCATTCCAGAAGAGCAGGGAAGTGGTAAAAAGCAAATGGGACAGGTGTAATTCAGATACCAAGATGGCAGACTTAAACCAAAACCTATTAATGATTACACTGAATTGAAGTGGAATAAATACCCCAATTAAAGCAGAGATTGACATACTGGATTATAAAGCAAGACCCATATATACCTCGTTCATTAGAACACCCTTTAAATATAAAGATACAAACAGATTTCAAAATGAAATGAAAAGATATACTACACAAGGACTATATGAACAATAGTTTATAAGAAGAGTAGATAAAATAGACATCAAGAAGTAGAGAATTATTAGTATAGGCATTTCTTAAAAAGTTAAATCTATATCTTTTCTATAGATGTATATAATACATATAGTTTTTCAAAATATTCTTTTATAATTGTATTTCTATGATGTTGGTTGTGATTTCTCTTCTCTCATTTCCAATTGTATTTTATTTGGGTCCTTTCTCTTTTCTTTTTGTTATGTCTGGCTAGAGGTTTATCAATTTTATTAATTTTTTCCAAGAACCAGCTCCTGGTTTCATTGATCTATTCTATTGGACTTATTTTTTTAGTTACTATGTCATTTATTTCTGCTCTAATCTTTATTGTTTTCTTTCTTCTGCTGGCTTTAGGCTTCATTTGTTGTTCTTTTTCTAGCTCCTTTAGAAAGTAAGGTTAAGTTGTTTGAGATTTTTCTTGCTTCTTGAGGTAGACTTGTATTGCTATATACTTCCCTCTTAGGATGGCTTTTGGTTCATCCCAAAGGTTTTGTTTTTTAGTGATCATTTTATTTTTTATTTTTTTTAATTTTATTTTATTATGTTATGTTAGTCACCATACAATACATCATTAGTTTTTGATGTAGTGATCCACGATTCATTGTTTTCGTATAACACCCAGTGCTCCATGCAGTACGTGCCCTCTTTAATATTCATCACCAGGCTAACCCATCCCCCCAACCCCCTCTCCTCTAAAACCCTCAGATTGTTTCTCAGAGTCCATAGTCACTCATGGTTCATCTCTCCCTCCGATATCCCCCCTTCATTTTTCCCTTCCTTCTCCTAATGTCCTCCAAGCTATTCCTTATGTTCCACAAGTAAGTGAAACCATGTGATAATTTCCTTTCTCTGCTTGACTTATTTCACTTAGCATAATCTCCTCCAGTTCCATCCATGTTGATGTAAAAGTTGGTTATTCATCCTTTCTGATGGCTGAGTAATATTCCACTGTATATATGGACCACATGTTCTTTATCCATTCATCTGTTGAAAGGCATCTTGGCTCTTTCCACAGTTTGGCTATTGCGGACATTGCTGCTATGAACATTGGGGTGCATATGGCCCTTCTTTTCACTACATCTGTGTCTTTGGGGTAAATGCCCAGTAGTGCTATTGCTGGGTCTTATGGTAGCTCTATTTTTAATTTTTTGAGGCACCTCCACACTGTTTTCCAAAGTGGCTGTACCAACTTGCATTCCCACCAACAGTGTAAGAGGGTTCCCCTTTCTCCACAACCTCTCCAACATTTGTTGTTTATTGCCTTATCAATTTTTGCCATTCTAACTGGTGTAAGGTGGTATCTCAATGTAGTTTTGATTTGAATTTCCCTGATGGCTAATGATGATGAACATTTTTTCATGTGTCTGTTAGCCATTTGTATGTCTTCTGACATTTTTTGACTTGATTATTTGTTTTTTGGGTATTGAGTTTGAGAAGTTCTTTATAGATCTTGGATATCAGCCCTTTATCTACAGTGTCATTTGCAAATATCTTCTCCCATTCTGTGGGTTGCCTCTTTGTTTTGTTGACTGTTTTCCTTTGCTGTGCAGAAGATTTTTATCTTGATGAAGTCCCAAAAGTTCATTTTTGCTTTTCTTTCACTAGGCTTTGGAGATGTATCTTGAAAGAAGTTGCTGTGGGCGATGTTAAAGAGGTTACTGCCTATGTTCTCCTCTAGGATTTTGATGGATTCCTGTCTCACATTGAGGTCTTTCATCCATTTTGAGTTTATCTTTGTGTATGGTGTTAGAGAATGGTCGAGTTTCATTCTTCTGTATATAGCTGTCCAATTTTCCCATCACCATTTATTGAGGAGACTGTCTTTTTTCCATTGCATATTGTTTCCTGCTTTGTCGAAGATTATTTGACCATAGAGTTGAGGGTCCATATCTGGGCTCTCTATTCTGTTCCATTGGTCTATATGTCTGTTTTTGTGCCAGTACCATGCTGTCTTGATGATCACTGCTTTGTAATATAGCTTGAAATTGGGCAACATGATGCCCCCAGCTTTGTTTTTCTTTTTCAACATTTCCTTGGTGATTTGGAGTCTTTTCTAATTCCATACAAATTTTAAGATTGTTTGTTCCAGCACTTTGAAAAATGTCATTGGAATTTTGATCGGGATGGCATTGAAGGTATAGATTGCTCTGGGTAGCATAGATATTTTAACAATGTTTATTCTTCCAATCCATGAGCATTGAATGTTTTTCCATCTTTTTGTGCTTCTTCAATTTCTTTCATGAGTGTTTTGTAGTTCCTAGAGTATAGACCCTTTACCTCTTTGGATAGGTTTATTCCGAGGTATCTTATGGTTTTTGGTGCTATTGTAAATGGAATCATTTCTCTAATTTCTCTTTCTACAGTTGCATTGTTAGTGTATAAGAAAGCAACTGATTTCTGTGCATTGATTTTGTATCTCCCACATTACTGAATTGCTGTATGAGTTCTAGTAGTTTGGGGGTGGAGTCTTATGCAGCCAAGAATACTTTATCTGGCAAGGCTGTCATTTAGAATGGATGGAGAGATGCAGAACTTCCACGACCAGCAGAAGTTGAAAGAATATGTGACCACTAATCTGGTCCTGAAAGAAATATTAAGGGGGGTTCTATAAAAGGAGAAAGACCCCAAGAGTGATATAGAACAAAAATTTACAGGGACAATCTATACAAACAAGGTCTTCACAGGCAACATGATGACAATAAATTCATATCTTTCAATAATAACTCTCAATGTGAATGACCTAAATTCTCCCATAAAACGGCACAGGGTTACAGATTGGATAAGAAGACAGGACCCAGCCATATGCTGTCTACAAGAGACTCATTTTGAACCTCAAGATACATCCAGAATGCAAGTGAAGGGATGGAGATCCATCTTCCATGCCAAAGGACCTCAAAAGAAAGCTGGGGTAGCAATTCTTATATCAGACAAATTAGATTTTGAACTGAAGTCTGTAATAAGAGACACAGAAGGATACTATATCATTCTTCAAGGGTCTATCCAACAAGAAGATCTAACAATTGTAAATATCTATGCCCCCAACATGGGAGCAGCCATCTACATAAGCCAACTGTTAACCAAAATAAAGAGTCATATTGATAACAATACGTTAATTGTAGGAGACCTCAATACTCCACTCTCAGCAATAGATCATCTAAGCAGAAAATCAACAAAGAAACAAGAGCTTTGAATGACACACTGGACCAGATGGACTGCATAGATATATACAGAACATTCCACCCTAAAACAACAGAATACTCATTCTTCTCGAGCGCACATGGAACTTTCTCCAGAATAGACCACATACTGGGTCACAAATCAGGTCTCAACCGATACCAAAAGATTGAGATTATTCCCTGCATATTCTCAGACCATAATGCTTTAAAACTGGAACTCAATCACAAGAAAAAATTTGGCAGAAATTCAAACACTTGGAAGCTAAAGACCACTCTGCTCAAGAATGTTTGGGTCAACCAGGAAATCAAAGAAGAACTTAAACAAGTCATGGAAATCAATGAGGACAAAAACACATCAGTCCAAATCCTATGGGATACTGCAAAGGCGGTCCTAAGGGGGAAATACATAGCCATCCAAGCCTCAGTCAAAAAAATAGAAAAATTCCAAATTCACCAACTAACTCTACACCTTAAAGAACTAGAGAAAAAGCAACAAATGATGCCTAAGCCATGCATTAGAAGAGAAATAATTAAGATTAGAGCAGAGAGCAATGAATTAGAAACCAGAAACACAGTAGATCAGATCAACGAAACTAGAAGCTGGTTCTTTGAAAGAATTAATAAGATTAATAAACCACTGGCCAAAATTATCCAAAAGAAAAGAGAAAGGATCCAAATTAATAAATGAATGAAAGTGAAGAGATCATGACTAACACCAAGAAAATAGAAACAATTTTAGAAATTATTAACAACAACTGTATGTCAATAAATTGAGCAACCTGGAAGAAATGGATGCCTGCCTGGAAACCTATAAATTCCCAAGACTGAAACAGGAAGAAATTGACAATCTGAATAGACCAATAACCAGTAACGAGATTGAAGCTGTGATCAAAAACCTCCCCAAAAATAAGAGTCCAGGGCCTGATGGATTCCCTGGGGAATTCTACCAAACATTCAAAGAAGAAATAATAGCTTTCCTCCTGAAGCTGTTTCAAAAAATAGAAACAGAAGGAAAGCTTCCAGACTCATTCTATGAGGCCAGCATTACCTTAATCCCCAAACCAGGCAAAGACCCCATCAAAAAGGAGAATTTCAAACTGATATCCCTAATGAAAATGGATTCCAAAATTCTCAACAAAATCCTAGCTAATAGGATCCAATAATACATTAAAAGGATCATCCACCACGACCAAGTGGGATTTATCCCGGGGATGCAAGTGTGGTTCAACTTTCGCAAATCAATCAATGTGATAGAACACATTAATAAGAGGACAGAGAAGAACCATATGGTCCTCTCAATTGATGCAGAAAAAGCATTTGACAAAATACAGCATCCTTTCCTGATTAAAACTCTTCAGAGTATAGGGATAGAGGGTATATTCCTCAAGTTCATAAAATCCATCTATAAAAAACCCACAATGAATATCATCCTCAATGGGGAAAAGCTGAGAGCCTTTCCCTTAAGATCAGGAACACGACAAGGATGCCCACTCTCGCCACTATTGTTCAACATAGTACTAGAAGTCCTGGCAACAGCAATAAGACAACAAAAAGAAATAAAAGGTATTCAAATTGGCAAAGATTAAGTCAAACTCTCTCTCTTTGTAGATGACATGATACTTTATGTGGAACATCCCAAAGGTTTTGGATCACTGTGTTTTCATTTTCATTTGTTTCCATGTATTTTTTTTCTTTCTCCTTTAATTTCCTGCTTTACCCATTCATTGTTTAGTAGCATGTTATTTACTGCTCCTGTATTTGTGGTCCTTCCAGGTTTTTTCTTGTGGCTCACTTCTAGTTCCATAGTGTTGTGCTCAGAAAAAGTGCATGGTATGACTCCAATCTTTTTTGTGTTTGTTGAGGTCTGTTTTGTGAGCTAATATGTGATCTATTCTGGAGAATGTTCCATATGCCTTTGAAAAGAATGTGCATTCTGCTGTTTTAGGGTGGAATGTTCTGAATATATCTGTTAAGTCCATGTGGTCCAGGGTGTCATTCAAAGCCATTGTTTCCTTGTTGATTTTCTATTTAGGTGATTAGTCCATTGATGTAAGTAGGGTGTTAAAAGTTCCCTACTATTATTGTGTTATTATCAATTAGTTCCTTTATGTTTGTTATTAATTGTTTCATACATTTGGGTGCTCCCATGTTGGGTGCATAAATATTTACAATGGTTACATCTTCTTTTATATTTTCTTGTTGGATTGTCCCCTTCATGATTATATAATGCCCTTCTTTGTTTCTTTTTAGAGTTTTGGTTCTAAAGTCTAGTTTTTCCGATATAAGTATTGTTACTCTGGCTTTCTTTTGACATCCATTGGTGTAATAAATGTTTCCCCACCCCCTCACTTTCAATCTGCAGGTATCTTTAGGTCTAAAATGAGTCTCTTGTAGGCAGCATATAGGTGGGTCTTGTTTTTTTTGTTTTGTTTTGTTTTTTTTAAAGATTTTATTTATATGACAGAGAGAGACACAGAGAGGGAACACAAGCAGGGGGAGTGGGAGAGGGAGAAGCAGGCTTCCCGCGGAGCAGGGAGCCCGATGTGGGGCTCGATCCCAGGACGCCGGGACCATGACCTGAGCGGAAGGCAGACGCCCAACGACTGAGCCACCCAGGCGCCCCTAGGTGGGTCTTGTTTTTTTAATCCATTCTGACACCCTATGTATTTTGATTAGAACATTTAGTCCATTCACATTCAAAGTAATTATTGATAGATATGTACTTACTGTCATTTTATTATTTGTTTTGTCATTGTTTCTGGAGATTTCCTCTGGTCCTTTTTTGTCTTTGTCATTTGTGGTCTCTCCTTTGCACTCAAAGAATCCCCTTTAGTATTTCTTCCAGGGCTGGATTAGTGGTCATGGACTCCTTTAGTTTTGGTCTAGGACATTCTTATCTCTTCTTCTATTCTGAATGATAGCCTTGTTGGATAGAGTATTTTTGGCTGCAGATTTTTCCCAATCAGTAATTTGAATATATCATCCTACTACCTTCTGGCTTGCCAAGTTTCTGTTGAGAAGTCTCCAGCTAGCCTTCTGGGCTTGTAAGTTAAGGACTTTTGGCTTGCTGCTCTTAAGATTTGTTTTCTTAATCACTATATTTTGACAATTTAATTACCATATGTCTTGTTTTTGGCCTGCTTTTGTTGATTTTGATGGGAGTCCTCTGTGCCTCCTGGATCTGGATGTCTGTTTCCTTCCCCAGATTAGGGAACTTTTCTGCTATTATTTCTTGAAATAAATTTTCTGTTCCCTTTTGTCTCTCTTCTTCTTCTAGGACTCCTATAATATGAATGCAACCCAGGGATCTTACTCTTAGGTAGAAAAATGAGAACTTATGTCCACAAAAAGCCTCATATATAAATTTTTATTAAAGACCTATTCATAAAACCTCAAATATGGAAAAGCTCAAGTACCCACTAACTGGTGAACAGGCAATTAAGAGTATATTCATATTGTGGAATACTACTTAGTAATAATAAAGAATTAAAACTACTTGTATCTATGACAACATGATCTCAACATGATTCTGAGAGAAAGACTCTAGAAACAAAATAGTATATACTGTACAAGTATATTTATATAAAGTTGTAGAATAGACAAAACTAACTTATTATGATAGAAATAAGATCAGTGTTTGTTTTGACAGGGTACTTGACTCAAGGGGCACAAAGAAACATTCTGGGGTGATGTAAATGTTTTCCATCTTGACAGAGAATGGGTTGCATGGGTGTATTCATTTGTCAAAATTAACCAGCCTGCATACTTAATATCTGTGCATCCCCTAAATGTAAATTATACCTCAATAAACTTGACATTTGGTTATAAAAAGGATTTATACAAGACTATGAAAATCAGAAGGCATTTATGTAAATCAACTATAGTAATATAAATATTCATTTGCTATTAAACAGGTCCAAGCCAAGAATATTTGTTAATTAGGGTTTCTGCTGATATGATATCAAATATCCTTGGATATTCCATTACCTGAAAGCAGTGGGATAAAATATACAGAAACAAGCAGCATATAATAGATAGGCAACCCAACATTTTCCTTCCTCCTTTCCTTAGATGGGATCTAAAGGGAACATCTCTTATCCAAAATTTCACATGAGTATAATGTGTACAGTCCCTTTCATATTTGAGTCACATATGACCATTAGCTCATCTAACCCTCTTTCAGCAACCAAGGTAGCCACACCTCCAATGGATCTGACTTAGCAACACGTTGAAACTTGTGTGTCACCTACATCAAACTATGAAATGCAGTTCTCAAAAGCTCAAGCTGGGCTATGGCAGAATAAGATAGTTCTAGTCAAAGCCAGACTGGACTAGACAACCTAGTGGAGCAATATGGGGAGAATCCTGTGATAAGTTAAAAATGATATCCTAACCTGGCCAGGCAGCATGGCAAAAGTTGAGACAATGAAGGGTGAGGAGAATAGAATAGCATCAGACAACAAAGTTGAGTTCAGTGACAAGGAATTAGGCCAATTCAGAGATTAGAGGTAATAGTTAGAGTGAATCAGGCTCAGGACTTTAAAACCTAATCCGGGTTAGTGGGCCCAGGTAGAAAGGGAAGCCTGTATATAAGAGAAGGCATCACAGAGTCAAGCCAAATGACATGACTTACCCTAGAACACAGCGTTAGTTTCTAGAAATGCTTGCATTGGAAATTGGTTTCTATTATACATTACAGTGTACTCTTTTAATAGTTATTGTTGGGCTGATGGCCCTGGGCGAGAGGGGAGTTTCCTATTTATATTTCAAAGCATATAATTTAGGGGTTTCAGTGAAGGAAAGAATAGAATATGATGTTTGTGATTGAAATTAAATTTTAATAAAATTGTCTCTCTGAGTTCTGCTTAAAATGCTAACTTGCAACTTCTGCTTTTGATGAACTAGAGTGAAGAACAAAGCTCCCAATGAAAACTAGGAAAGGCAGATAACAAATCAAAACATCTGTTTGAAGGTAATAGGACCTGCCAAGGAAAGCCAGGACTGCAGAAGCCAAGATAATGGAAAGAAAGATCATTGAGCTGAGCCCAACTTTCTGCACGCTGTTTTTCCCCCTAGGTCATTTGCCAATTCCTGGTACAGAATGAGAAGCTAATAAGGCTGGCAGATGTCAGCCACTAAATGGTAGAGAAGCCAGCAGAGCTTTTGACAATCTCATGGTGCTGCCGAGAGAAAAGTGACATTTGGAGCTGCCAAATTAGAAGAGGTTGAGAGGCCAGGCGGCTAAGGCAAAGTGATCCCAACTCTCAGCACAAGGTTTGCCCTGGAGGGATTTACTGATTCTTAAGTTGTGCTGGACATAATACCAAGAAACCAAATAGAAAGGAAGAAAAGAACTGAAAAGCACAGAGAAGTGATTAATAATCATATTCTAGAAAGATAAAAATTGACTTTACAAATTAGCAAAGGGAAAAGACCCTAAATATCTCAGGCTCTCAGATGGAATATCTGAAGGGCTAAAAGATGGGAGGGTTTGAAGCAAAGGTAGACTGAGTCAAATAAAAACTACAACCCAGCCTTGAGCACGTTCAGCCCCTAGCTGAGGTAATATCCCTGCACCCACATCAAAGTGTAACCTGAGGAAAAGGATAATAAATAGCATGCTGAGCCTCCACGGTATTTCAAACATGTGCTAAATAGTCAACAAACCACTAACAACTATTAAAATAATAAGACCAGGAGAAAAGCAAAAAGACAACAGACAGAGAAATAGATATGAACACCAGAAGACACAGATAGGATGCCAAAATAGCTAACTAATTGTCAAGAAAATCAATGTTAAGGTCGAAACTTTCCCTGGGGAACTGGACTCTGTGAAAAAAAAAAAAAAACCAACAGAAATTCTAAACATGGAAAATAAAATAGCAATGCACCTACAAGTCAAGGAAAGATTTCCAACAACCATCAGAAGCTAGGAGACATTTTTTATTATAAGCCTTCAAAATCGAAAATGTATTTTACGTGTAAAGCACCTCTCAATTCAAGTGAAAATTCATTTTTTTCCAGCTACACTAGACATACTTCAATTATCCAATGACCACATGTGGCTGTGAACTACCATATAACAGATAGTACAACTCTATACCACAAAAAAAAAAAAAAAAAGAGTAAAGCACAGGTACATGCAGAAACATGCACAGCCTCATAGACATATTCTTGAACAAAAAGAAGTCAGATTCAAAAGAGGGCATGCTGAGGATTCCTCTTATATATCTCAAGAAAAGGCAAAGCTTACTGATGGTCCTAGAAGTCAAAATAGTGATTCTCTTATGTGGGAATGGTTTTGACAGGAAAGGGCAGGAGGGTATATTTTTGGAGTAATACTCTATATTTTGATCTGGGTAGTGCTGTATGCATAAGTAAAAATAAAAAATTTGTATATTTAAGAGGAGTGTGCCATCTGCAATTCAGGGTAATGTATATTATATCCTGTAGTGCGCTGGCTAGCTGGACTTCAGGGCGGCAGGGAGGGAGAGGGAACGAGGAGGAGGGGAGGAGATGGAAGAATCTGTGGTTTATAGAATCTGCTAGTTTCTGTTGTGCACATATTCTGATCAGGTCCAACTTTAAGCCTCCAACATGACATCACTGAATATGAACTTGGGAGAGATATGCAATATCAGCTCTTACAAGCTGGTACAAGTCAGTTCCCGCATATGTACCTTAATACAAAAGTATAATAAATAAATATGTGAAGAACTTGGAATTTGAGCAAAAGCAGTCAGCAGAGAGCGCACTCTTTTGATGACTACCCCTACCGCATAGAAATAATTATTTCTATATAATATAGAAATAATTCTATATATATATATAATAATTAAGGGAATCTCTTCACCAGACTTCCAAGATGATCAGAGAGAACACTGGTAAAGACATTACTGAGACAAGGCACAGATAGGCTCCCTCAGCCTCCATTCCTGGCCCCCGCATGGGCCCTCCCGCCCTGCGGTGCTTGCTCTCCGCACCCCCAAAGAGCTGAAGGATGACAACTGCATGCACTCCGAATGGAGCTTTCTCTTCTTACACACTGTACAGTGCCAAATATGCTGTCAAACTCAGGAAATAATGCACTTTAAGATAATGAAGTGTATTAGACAACAATACCAAAGGCAATCTTGAAGTGTCAAATAAAAAATGTACAACAGTTAAATAAGGCAGATGCTCCCTGGCGCCTGGCTTGTTCATGGGGGAATATATATTAGAGCAAAAATAAACAGTGTGTGCTTCACTGGGTTTCTAAATTTTTACATGTTTGCTGTGCAAGAAAATTCATGCTGAGAGTCACCATTTGCATTTCCTAACCTTTGTTAGGACTCTATGGCCTCAGTGACATAGTGCTGCAACCATGTGAAATTAATTTCCTGGTTGCATTAGCTCAAAGAGATGTTGTCCTTTAAAGGTTATCAATTAATGAAAATTCTAATTCAATGTAAACATGGGGCCATAAAAGGCCTGGATTCTGTACAAGGTGGCCTATTCTGGAGGGCAGTATGACATTTGCCCCAAGGCCTAGTATGACATACAAGAAAGTGAAAACAGTGGTAACAAGGCCTTTTACAATTATCTAATGCCATAAAACAGTGCCACTCGGGAAAAAAAAAAATTCTGATTCCGTATAGTGGTTAAAAGGCAAGACCCTGGCATGATCAACCTGAGGTTGCATTTTCCCTTGTGACAATGACGAGCTGTGCAAACTTAAGCAAGTTTCTTAATTTCTTTGTGCCTCAGTTTTTTCATTTAAAATGGGAATTATAAGTGTAACTATCATACACACACATCTATATAACCTCAAAAGTAAATTATTATGTAAAAGTATTTTGATACATATTTTCAAAACTCATTTTAGAAGATTATAAACATATACATTTCTAGCCCGTCAAGTAAGCTATCATAAGATCTCATCTAAATACTTACTTTTAATTGTGGATTTTTATCCATCCTTATTACAAAAGAATTTCAAGTAGCTTTTTAAGGTATAAACAAGATAAAAAACATGAGTAAGTATAAAAATACGATCAAATGAAACTACGAATAAGAAAAATAAGATGAGGACAGGTGGGATATTAACATATAAATACTGTGAGGTTCTTTACAGCTGAGCATTTTTACTGTGTAAGAAGCCATATTCAAGCTTTATAAATATCCAGACAAATACTTGATTAAGCAAACTGATGACATGAATGAATCATCTCCAATTCCTTTTGAAAGTTGGTGTAGTATGCATAATAAATGAGTGAGTTAATGACAGCAATGAAAAGTCATGTCGATAATCCATGACATGGACATGAATAATTAGATGATGACTGTATTAGTAAAATGGGAATAATTTTCACTCAGATGGACATAAAACTATAAAGTCAATGAGTCTTCAACCCAAAAAGGAGAATTACTATTCAAATAATTATTACAATCTCTATTCCTTTGCTTTTTCCTGTCAGAAAATTTTAATCAATATCTGTGTCCACTTGTACTCCAAATATTCATTATACATTTTCTTACTCTATATACTTCTAAAATTAGTAGTTTAGCCCATTTGCAGGGCACAAGTCCATTTCTAAAAAATTAAGTGGGCTTTTAGACAATGCTCGTATACAAGAAGGAGGTGGTAACCTCTAGAACCAGTCACTAACAATGGTGAAACAGACCAACAAAACCAACAGCCTTTCAGTGTCTCTCCAATATGGTAGCCAGTTGTCATAAATGGCTTAAATTTAAATGTAGATTAATGAAAATGAAATAAAATTGAAAACAGTTCCTCAGTTGGGCTAGCCATATTTCAAGTGCTCAGTAGCCGTACATGGCTGGTGGCTGCCACATTGGACAGTGCAGATATGGAACATTCCATCACCACAGAAAGCTCTATTGGACAGTACGACTTGTAGAATGTAAGCTTTCTTTTACCAATGAAAAGATAACACATTTGCAAGTATATATGTAAGCTGATGGACTAGAGATCAAAATGTATTTTCCAATAAAATCATGAGCACAAATGATTTCTAGGTGAGTTCATGACATTCTATTTACCCTTCAATTAACTGAAATCCTGCAAACTCACAGTGCAACACAGTTGCAAAACATTCTATTATACACCTGTAAGTAAACAAACCTGGAAAACAATAGCATTGCCTGAGAAATAGTGCTTCATTTCCTATGAATGCTGTCATTGAGGAATAACAAGCTTCATTAGATAAGGTGAAGTCCATCGAAACAGGGAATTCTGTGACAATTTAGTAAACATATTCCCAACTTCCCATCAATATTAGAGGTGGCTAACAAACCATTCTATGTTACAACTTGTTTTTGAATCACAACAGAGAGCTTCGTTTCCTTGATATGAGGATATCACTGCCACTAAACTTACATTTATTTGTTTAGGTATTTGTGGTTTGCCTTCAGAAATTGAATTTTAAAAGAAGAAGTGTGGGGGGACAAACAACCTTTCATCAATTAAATAAGTCAGGGTAGAGAAGGGAAGGTTAAAGAGCTTGTTGCTAGCATTTGTTTGTGCTAAACACTTTACATACACACATTATCTCATTAAAAGTGCCTGTGAGGAAAAGTGAGAAAATAAAAGAGATAAAGAACAAACTGAACTTTACACAGAAAATGACAGAAGAAATAAATTAAAGGATGAGATTAGGGAGAAGAAAAAAGGTGTGATAAACCAGATGTATTATAAAACTTTGCTACTCAAAGTGTGGTCCACGGTCTGGCAGCATTGACATCACCTGAGAGTTTGATGGGAATGCAAATTCTCAGGCCCCACCTTAGACCTACTGTGTTATAACTTGTGTTTCAGCAAAATCTCTAAATGATCCATATGCACACTAATGTTTGACATGTGGACAATGCATAGGAAACCTCTGAAATAAGCCAATTTTATTGCTTTGTAGGATGGTGTGAGACACTGTCAGCAACCCATCCATCAACTATTCCCAAAACCCCTCTCTCTTGCCTGCCTTCTCCTAATGAAATTAAAAAAGCCAGATTACCTTCCTGTCTTCTTTGCAGCAAAAAGTATCAATGACCACCAGGTGGACAATGAGGCACGATAAATGTTTATTGAATGGCATCTGGTAAAGATTTTCCTACCTGATAAAAGCAGAGATAGTAATGTGAGATCTTTTTGCAACCTGCTAACTTTCTTCAACTAAGATTGCTACTGTGAAGATCTGTTGCTTAGAACTGGGATGCCTATTTCATGATTAATAAAAGACATCATCAACTTACTAGGAACAGCTAAGTGGAGTTAGAAAGAGCCTGGGTCCTTGATGACATCACTGAGCCACTGCACCAACCAAACTGGCCACCTTTGGACTTCTTGTGTTTTGTGGGATAATTCAATATCCTTTTCTCTAAATCACTGTTCCATTACTTGCATTTGTGGCCCCTGGTCACAGCAGTGTTTGAGGAAGAAAGAGAAAGGGAAGGAACTAGTTATTCTATATATAGAAAGTTCATACATCAGGTATTCAAAACTCTAGAAGGACTCAGATATTTTTAGTTATATTGTAGATCTGATTAAACCAGTGATTTCAAATCTCAAAAGGTTTTGGGTGTGTATGTGTGTCTTTTCTCCCATAAGGAAGTAAACGTGATAGTTGGTAAGTCTGTAATTCACTTTCTGTTTTATAGACATAATTGAATGTGAATCACACTTGAATTTTAGTCTTGTATTTAAAAAACTGTTTATCTAAGTCAATGATTAAAAATGACAAGCTCTGCTACTTTTTTGTTAAGCAGGTTACTTTCAAACTTCATTTATCTCAGATTGTGTGCTGTTGTTACACATTCACTGTACCTCTCAAAACCTGCTAAAATACAGAATTTTGGTCCACAGGGAGTAGATATCAAAGTGATGCACGAAGTAAAAAGGTTATATTTTTGCACAACTTTTCATGATTCAAAAAGTTAATCAAAGAGCATTTCCTCCCATTCTCTTTCCTTTCCTCCAAATCAACAGTCTCATTTGCAAAAGGAATGGAAATTTTGGCATCTATTTCTGTTTGGAATTGAAATTTTCCATGACACTTCAATCCTATCCTACCAGTATAAGACAGTGCTGCTGCAGTCACTGTTGCAACAAAGAGAAAGAACAATTAAAGGCATGACTTACCAGAATGTGCAAGGATTAAGGTTTTAAATCTTCTAGTTATTGAGTATAATGAAAGAATCTATTGCAACACTTGTGGATGAAAATCTTTTGTGAATGTATCAATGCATTTCCTTCTTTACCATCATACTAGCAATATAAAAAATCTTTTGATTGTGGTGCATTTTCACGGACATCACACTAATCAATGATGTTCATGCCACAGAAAGGTTAAAATAAAAGGTGGATTGTTTGTACTTACTGTTTATGGATCCTACGACATGCCGGGCAGAGACGTGTGGGTATTGTTTCTGGATTTTTAGATTTTTTAAAATTGTTTTTAGTTCAGACTATTTTTTTTTCTTTTGCATGAGGTCGGTTTGTCATTAATCTCTTATTTCCAAAGATCATAAGGTTATATGCAACAAATAGTTTAGATTTTCAAAGTTTTACTCTTTGGAATAGTATTTTTTACAATAGACTCAATATATACACAGCAAGTAGTTCTGAAATTATAATGTGCACATAAATCACCTGGGGATCTTACTGAGGTGCAGATTCTAATTCAGTAGATCTGGGGTTGGGCCTGAGATTCTGTACTTCTCATGGGTTCCCAGGTGATGCCAGGACTGCTGGTCCACACAACATTCTATGAGAAGCAGGGTCTAATATCTTACAGTTCACAAAGTGCTTTAACTTACATAATCTCATATAATTCTCACCCATCCCCACCATATCAATGAGTAAGAAAAAGTAAGTTTCTGGGAGTTTCACGGTCTTGTTCAAGACCATAAGTAATAAAGTCGACACTTCAACCTATACAATCTGGCAAAATCTAATGTCCTTTCTACTTTGAAATAGGGCCTTCCCCTCTACCTCTTTCAGATGAGACATCTAGTCCTTTGGAACAAATAAGAACAAATTCTGCAGTCTATTAGTTCATTCAGACTAATTACATCAACCAATTTCACAGAATACTATAGAAGGATTAATCTAGCTTTACTTACATATCAGAATACAGTGTAATTTGGACTTTAATTAGACATTAGAATGTTATACAGAAAGAAATGTCCACTTAAATATACTGTGTGCCATTAGTATGCCAGCTTTCTATAAAGCAGAAGTTAATTTGTCTTCAGATGGGGGGAAGAAGGAGTGGTATACAGATTTTCTAATTCAGAAGATGCTTCTTCTGGTCTAGGGAAAAACAGCATGAGGGTTTCATTCTCTTCCCTCTGTTGTCCTCCCTTCCTTTCTCCTCATCTCCGCCCTCCTTCCTTCTCCCACTGCCTACCGTCTATAAAACCCTTTAGGATCTGATTTCATTTTTATGATTCAACTAACTGAAAAAGCTAAAATCCCTATGAGTGTCTGAGAGCAGCAGAAAATCTGATTATTTGGAGTGCTGTTGGCTAGCTCATGGCATCCATATTTAAGGAAGCATCCTGCAACAATCATCCAGAATGAGCATATGGCAGACCTCTGTATGCAGCCATTATTATTCAGTCATTGTTCATTATGTTTGAATTAACAGTGACAGCACACATCATACGTATTAGATGATGTTTCTATTTAATTCCCTATTATCTATTAAAATCTCTCTGCTCTTGCAGAGAGAAAACACAAAAAAGTCATGCACAGAGAATCACGGACCACCCACGATTACTTTTCCCATCCTTTCCAAAATACAGTTCTAAGGAGTTTACTTTCAAAAGCAACACCACCAAATTAGTACAGTAACATCATACTTCTTGTTCTGATCAGAGTGTTGGTAGGAGAAAATGGATTGATGCTTTTTTACTGATCTGTGAGCCAAATTACATTCATTCTTGGAGAGTGGAGAAGTAGGAATGACCCTCAAGTGCAGAGTGGCCCAGTGGAAAGATGGCTTCAATATACTCTTGAATGATACTAATATACAGGCTAGACCAATACAACCACTTCCTGATCCTACAGAGCTGCCATTTTGTTAATCATTCTAGCATCCAGGAGACTGGAAAGAAGGACCAACATAGAACTGCTTAAAGACTATGGCCTCTGTGCCACATATTTCAAATATTGTTCAACTGATACGATGTCGGAAGGTGGTGAAAAATTAACTGCAAGATGACCATTCAAGAGTTATCTGAGGTAAGGTCTCAGTCCTGTGGGTTAATTCAAACTAGGAATATAAAGGGCTTTCTAATGGGGTTTTCTGAGCTCTTAAGCCTTAATACCACCTACTAATCTTTTACCCTAAGTGACCACCATGTTGTTGGGATACAACCAGCATGGGGATCACCAAAAGTAGGCTCCAGTGTCCTTTTTTTTTTTCTTTGCTTTTAAAAGTCTCAGTGTTCTTCTAACATTACAAGTCATCCGCTGATGCAGCCACAGCTGTAACCACTGCTGGGTTCCCATTTGGAGACTTCTCCCTCTCCCCCACTTTGATTTGATTCCCATTTGGAGACTTCTCCCCCTCCCCCACTTTGATTTGATTAGGGAAAAACCATGTTTGTGCTCATCATGTTACAGAATGAAAATCAAGAACTATAATCTTCAGGGCTTTCTAAAGTTCTATTTGAAACTATCGTAACAAAATAAGATTAAGATATTCATTTTTGGGCACCTGGGTGGCTCAGTTGGTTAAGCGACTGCCTTCGGCTCAGGTCATGATCCTGGAGTCCCAGGATCGAGTCCCGCATCGAGCTCCCTGCTCGGCAGGGAGTCTGCTTCTCCCTCTGACCCTCCTCCCTCTCATGCTCTCTGTCTCTCATTCTCCCTCTCTCAAATAAATAAATAAAATCTTTAAAAAAAAAGATATTCATTTTTGTCATTTTTCTGACTTCTAGAGTTTATGAGAGAATGGCCATCTCTTTATGAAGATGGGCAAAATAATACAATGAATCACAGTGGGGACTGGGACAGAACATGTAGACATACCCCTAACTTAACAGTGGCAAAATGAGCTCCTTCCATTTAGATTTCATTAACTCTAAGTGAATCCTGTTTTCAGGACTGATTATTCTTTATTGAAAACAGAATTACAAAACTTTTCCTCAGCAGAAAAACTGAGGCAAAGATTTAATAGTAGCCTAAAGACTAAAGATTCATTTACTGAGTGCATTTTATTTAAATTAAGGTAGTATATAATCTATTCAGTGTTCAGGTTCACTTGTAAACAAATGACTACCCCCCTTCTAACAATGATAACGTAACAATAACACCCTACATGTGTTAAAATCTTGTATACTTTTCAAACACTTTCTATATGGATTAAGCCACTTCAGATCCCATAAGCACCCATAAAACTTACATTTGATTTAATGGTGAATGTTCCCCCCAAAAAAGGTATGGTGAAATCCTAACCCCCAACACTTCAGAATGTGACCTTATTTGGAAATAGGGTCTTCACAGAGAAAATCAAGTTGAAATGAGGTCATTATGGTAGGTCCTAATCCAACATGACAGTATCCTTATTAAAGAGGGGAAATTTAGATACAGACAGGCACTGAGAAAAGATGATATGAAGAAACACAGTGAAAAGATGGCCATCTACAGGCTAAGGATAACCTGAGGCTACCAGAAGGTAGGTTTCTTCTGCTCACTTGAGGTCAATCATTTCCACTTTTTTTTTTTTCCTTTAATGATGCTTCTCTTGGAGTGTTTGACATGGAATTTGATTGTTCTGCTTCCTAGACGGATGAGCTATGGTTACAAGAATGCTGAATTTCTACATTTACATAATGAGTATTCAGGTAATATGACTGTATACTAGGGGAAAATTATTTCAGAAGCAAGTTCCTTCTTTCTAAGTGGGTATAAATGTGCTAGTTCATTCAGCATACAGTTATTATATACTTGTTATGTGTCTAGTACAGTACAAGATAGGAGGATCTTACACAACACACACAATTAAACTGAGATATTCATTATAACCAGATCTGGCAAAAGTAAAACAACAGTGTCCTTACTACTCCCTCTGCGTAAAGCCAGGAAAAGGAAGAGTCTCCACCCTCACCCCTGAAAGCTTGGGCTGAGATTTATACTGCAGTGTAAGAACTTGGCATATTCTCCATAAAAACATAGATGTTTCTACTGGGTTTAACAAATAATAATATTAATAAGCTAGCATTGTGCAATTATTGGTAATTGAATCAAACGATATTATTATCATAACAATACCTAACTTTTGTGTACCAGAATTACTATGTTAAGAACTTGTCAAGCACTTTCTCCTTTGATCATTATGACTATCTACTGGATAGATACTACAATAATCCCATGTTACTGATGAAGGAACTAATGCCCAAAGAGGCAAGTCATTTATTTTAAGAGGTCACAGAAGGAATGACATGTGGAATCCAATTCCAAAACCACAAATGTCTGTTCACAGAACTCACAACAGAAACAGAGAACACTCACATATCCACTAACTAGGTTAAACTTCAGGTAAATATCTGCCTTCCCGTTTCATGGAATGATACCTTTGATCCATACTTATACAATAGCCACACACCACCTTTATTTTACAAACAAACTCTAAGTCCGAAAGAGTAACCGTGAGCAAGAAAAGGAAAAAAGCAATAAAAACGACAGACAACAGAGTATGTAGATCCCTCAGAATGTGAATTTCATCTTTTTATAAGTTACTCCAAAATACAAATTAGTATTTCAATAAGAGGAAAAAATATGTATATATGATCACTGGTGTAAAGAAAATAACAGATGGCAAATGGAATCTTTAAAAATCCAATGCCGGTGAATAAGACACATGAGATTGAAAAACAGTTTTTTGTTTCGACTCTCAACAATTTTCTTCCCGAATAAAAATTCTCTCAACTACAGGGTTTATATCAAATTTACCATTAAAATGTCAAAAAAAAAAAGAAAGAAAAAAAAGGAAAACGATGGCATCATTGAATGACAGAAATGGAAATGACCTTAGAGGCTATGTTGAACCCTCACACAGAGACTAAAACTTCAGCTCAGAGAGTTTAAAGTTAGTAATAATAGTAGATGAAAATTCTATGGCAAAAATACATTAGTTGTTAATATGAGGATTTTAATAGTCTTTGCCCAAATTATTCTTTTTTTTCTTCAGGTATCCTTCTCTATGTGAGGTCTGAGATGTTCATGAGTTCATGTAGTCCATAACTCTATTAAGAACATCAAGTGCTAATATATTTTTAAAGTTGAACTATCTGCCTCCCATCACCAATAAGATTCTTCTTCATTTTGGCAATGAAGCCTTTCCAGGGCCTCTCATATATGCACCAAATGTTAATACAGCACTTTTCCCTCATAATCTTAAAAACTGAGGCAGAGATAATGACTCCATGTCTTCTTCCAGAGCACATGGGCAGACTACTGACCACTATTAGTTAGGCTGGGACCACCTCACTGACTTCTGGTCCATGATATGTAACTTGAAGAAAGAAAGATTATTTTAAAGCATGATTCATGTTCCCCCAGTCTCTCTTCTCCTTCAGTGGTTATATTGGGAGTCCTTTGTTCCGATTGACAGAGCCTCTATGCAAACATTTTAGGTCGCTGAGCCACCACTTGAAAGAGCTACTGAGGAGAGCAGTCATATTTTACTATGTGGAGCCACAGATATTCTAGGGTTTGTTACCATAGCCTAGCCTAACCTATCCTGACTAATGTGGAGAACAACTTTCTGCATATGACCATTCATAAAGCTATGCTTTTTTTTAGAACTCTGTGTGTCTTACACTCACATGTAATATTCCATGTAATGAGGGTTTTGATATCAAATAAAGTGTCTCAACAAGGAGTTAAGATAACTGGCTTTATTTTTTCTTTCTCTGGGTGTCTCACTTCTATGTTTCTTATTTCCCACCTACCCTAGCAACCAGTCTGTATCTCTCTAAGACATCAACACCATGTTTACCCGCTACTACGTACTTGGTCATCCTTCTCCTCCATTTCAATACTCTACCAATTACAGGGTCCATTCCTTTGATGTCTGATTCCTTTTATTCAGTGGTCTCATGCTTACATTACTGACTTGATCCATTTGACACATACAGAGTTAAGTAACTCTAGCTTACCAGGATGTGTTATAAACATAGATTGTAACTGGAATACATAACCCTGAATATATGATAAGATACAGAATCAAATATTCTTTAGTTAGTATATCTTTCCACATCTTCTCCAGGTGTGGGCACCATTATAGTCAACAAACATCCTTCACATTTGTTGGTTAAATAGCACCACTGAAAAAGAGAATTTTATTTTACCTTCACCTTTTCCCTTGATAGGTAGGTTTTATATAAATGTGATATTCATTGACATGGGAGATTCCATTAATTCCAAAACATCAAAAGTAATAAATCCACCTAAAACTTTTACCTGTGTATAGAAAATGTCAAGATCTCATGAGACTCTAAGGAGAGAATTCCCTTAAATTGGAATTGAATATTGGATCAGGGACTCATTTTTCCTATTCCATTTACAATGTCTTTGCTGTGTGGTATGAAACAGAGTTCTTAATGGTGATAGGGAAGGAGAGGGCTGACCTAGGAGGAGTTCCTAATTGAGAATAGATGGATTTGAGAATAGCCTGCTACCCTGAAGCCAACAGGAATCACAAACTGAATAAAACCTCCCAACATTTGGAGACAAATATTTATATTCTCTGTATTTTCCTATTCTAAAGTGGTATAGTCCCTACAAGGGAAAAGGGAGTGAGAACATTTGTAGCAAGAAGGCACCAAGAAACAGCCCAATGCAAGAGAGAAACATGTGAAAAGAACATCTGCTTTCCCATAAGAAATATAGGATAGAAAT
Source organism: Neomonachus schauinslandi (assembly GCF_002201575.2). Taxonomy (NCBI): domain Eukaryota; kingdom Metazoa; phylum Chordata; class Mammalia; order Carnivora; family Phocidae; genus Neomonachus; species Neomonachus schauinslandi. The sequence continues at coordinate 140,926,678 of NC_058403.1, read as the reverse complement.
AATCTTTGATGATATGCAAAGAATTGACTGAAGGACTAGAAGCCTTTATCCAGAGAAAGGTGAGAGGAGAAGGCAAACCTGAAAGAATTCTCACAAAAATAAAACAGTATGCCCAAAAATTATGTATGAAAAGGAGCATGGTCGTGAAAAGAAACTGCAGTGGCTCATTACAGCAACAGCAAAGAGCACAGCAGATGACCTCCTTCATTTACAACTTATTGGATCTTAGTCAACAGTTTTAACCCATCATCGTAAGTCAATAATTACCTACACTGTCTCTTGAATCTTTCCTTTAAGTTCGGATGAAGAACTTTTCTTCTCCAAAAAACCTTCTCTGGTGGATATTTATCATGCCTTGTGGATGGCGAGAAGCTTTGAATACCCTTGCTGGTTTGAGAAATTCCTCATTTTGTCATTCCTGGTTTAAAATCACAGGTCACCTTTTTGTATAAAAGTCTCACTTTTGCAGCCTTCCTCAAAGATGAACTAAGAGCATGCCTATCAAAGCCAAACACTGAATTAGAAGCTGGTAGCACAAAGAAGGAGGCCTTGATCCAAATTCCTACTGGCTTAAGTTACTCCCAGTTTCTAGGGACAGCGGTGAACAGAAGTTCTATGCAGGTGTCTAATATCCAGTAGTAAAGTGTCTACCATGGTATCTCCACTTGACCAGTTCTAATTGGTGATTTGAGACACACTGGTCATTGCTATGTGATCCTGGCACCTCCTTCTCTAGCTTCCTAAAAATTATGACCTAATTAATATACTATACTTACTTTTTGCTTAAAACACTAAGAATTGATTTCTCTTGTTTAGAACCAAAACCCTATGGTAGACACTGTCCATGCTCTGCTCAGATTCCATTCATCTGTGCTGTGATTCCTTCTCCTAGCTTCTGTGTACCTTTATTTCTAAAGGCAACTCTTGCAACTTTCTTTGGAAGGACTGCCCTCTGACTATAAAGCTGCTTTATACAGAGGTAAAAAGAGCTGGTAGTGCCTGGAAACTGATGCTCCATAGGCAATATTTGGCAAATGACTGACAGGTGTAGGAGTATGAAAACTACAGTCTTAGTTTGCTAGGGCTGTCATAACAAAGTATCACAGACTAAATGGCTTCAAGGGCAAAATTTATTTTCTCATAATTTTGGAGGCTAAGAGTCTAAAATCAGGGTGTCCATAGGGTTGGTTCTTCTAAGCTGATGTCCTTGGCTTGTCTCCTCCCTGTGTCTTCACATAATTTTCCCTGTGTGTGTTTCTGTGTCCTAATCTCATTTTATAAGGACACCAGTCATACTGGTCCAGGACCTGCCCATATGACCTCATTTTAACTTAATTACCTCATTAAAGACACTATCTCCAACACAGTCACTTTCTGAGGTAAAGGTTAGGACTTCAACATATAAATTTTCAGGGTGACACAACTGAGCCCATAACAGTGACCGCACTTGTCCCAAGGAGATACAAACAATGAGATATGACTTACATTGCAGAGACCCTCTGCAGGATAGGGCTGAGGCTGGAACTTGGTCTAAAATCACACTTTCTTGGGCTTCCTTCCCTTGTCTGGCCTGCTTCACTCGCTCTTTAGTGGTTTGTCCAGGGAGCCTTTCCCTCCTGGCATAGGGAATCTCATCTCAGGATCTGCTTCTTGGGAAACTGATCTATTATATAATCCCAATTAATACCCTTTCTTTTGCCCAGACAATATCCCCAACTGAAAAGGCTTCAGGAGGATATGCAAGGCCTCTTTAAAGCATCAGGAGGTGATGTCAATAGGAATGGAGAAGTAAAGACTTCCCAAAACTCTCTCTTCTAGAAAAGCAATGAGAGCAGTGGAAAAAAATTGTAAAAACATCACCTTTTTCAGAACTCTGGAAATTAAAAGCACAGAGGTGACTGGGTGGTTCAGTCGGTTAAGTGTCTGCCTTTGGCTCAGGTCATGATCTCAGGGTCCTGGGATTGAGCTCCGCATTGCTTTTCCCTCTCCCTCTGCTGCTCCCCCATTTGTGCTCTCTCTCTCTGTCAAATAAATAAATGAAATCTTAAAAAAAAAAAAAGCTTGCAACAATCTAGGGAACATAAATTCAAGAAAAATGGCTGAATCTTAGTAGGAAGAGAGAAGCTGTAGCATTTTAACATGGTCTGTTTCTATCCCCATCTCCCAACTCTATGATAGCTTGAACATCAACAGCCTTACAATCCCAGTGAAACTAGTATCTTAACAGCCCCTGGAAGTAACAGAACAGAGTTGGAGATGCTCCAAAGCCCAATCCCAGAGAATTGTCATTATTTGATGTGTCTGTCCATTCCATGGAAAGCCACTCTCATTTGACCTACCTCAGAGTTCACACAGTGCAAACAACTTTTCAAAACATCAAAATAAAACTATCAAATCTGAAGACAGAAAGAGAATCTTGAAAAAGCAAGAGAGAACTCATCAGATACAAGAGATCCTCAATAAGACTAATAACTGATTTCTCACAAAAAATTATGGGGGCCATAAGACAGTGAGATTATTTATTCAAAGTGCTGAAAGAAAGACAGTCAACCAAGAATTGAACCAGTAGTTCTATAGATCCAAGAATTCTATATCCAGCAAATTATCTTTCAAAAATAAAGGAGATATTAAGACATTCCAAGGTAAACAACAATAAAGAAAACTGGTCATTAGTAGATCTGCCCCTCATACTAAAGGGAGTCCTCAGTGAAATGAAAGAACACAATATGGTAACTTAAGTACACATGAAGAAATAGAGAGCACCAGTAAAGGTAATTACTATATAAAGGATGCTATAAAGGTATTTATTTGTAATATTTTCCCCTATATAATGAAAACTGCATAGAATACTTATAAATCTACACAATGTAAAAAGATATAATTTGTATGACAGTAATAGCACCAGGAATGATGAAGTGGGTGGAGCTACATAGGAGCAAAGATTTTTATATGATTGAACTTAAGTTTGTATTAATCTGACTAGATTGTTGTAAATTAATGTTAATTGTAATTTCTAGGGCAACCATTAAGAAAATAATAAATACATAAAATAAGTGACAAGGGAATTAAAATGGTACACTAGAAAAATCTAACACAATAAAACATTAAAAGAGAAAATGCAGAACAATAACAAGAAAGACATGAGACGTATAAAACAAATATCAAAATGGATAATATAACCTTACCTCATTATTAATGTCATTAAATGTAAATGAAAAAAACATTCTAATTAAAAGACACAGTGGGGTGGAATGGATTTAAAAAAAAAAAAAAAGGAAAAAACATCATCTGACTACATGCAAATCAGAGATGAACCATGAGAGACTATGGACTCTGAGAAACGAACAGGGTTTTAGAGGGGAGGGCGGTGGGGGGTTGGGTTAGCCTGGTGATGGGTATAAAAGAGGGCATGTACTGCATGGAGCACTGGGTGTTATACGAAAACAATGGATCGTGGATCACCACATCAAAAACTAATGACGTATTGTATGGTGACTAACATAACATAATAAAATTAAATAAATAAATAAATAAACCACAGTGAGATACCATTTCATACTCACTCAGATGGCTATAATTAAAAAAAAACTAATAATAACAAGGGTTGTCAATGATGTGGAGAAATTGGAACACTTATACAAAGCTGGTAATAATGTTAAAGTGGGATAGCTGCTTTGAAAAACAGTTCAGCAGTTCCTCAAGAAGTTAAACGTAGAGTTACTATTTGACTCAGGATTCCATTCCTAGGTATGTACCCAAGAAAATTAAAACCATAAGTGCAATTAAAACTCAACAATAAGAAAATAAACAATCCAATTAAAAACTGGGAAAAAGATTTGAACAGACACCTTACCAAAGAAGATTTACAGGTGGTAAATAACCATATAGAAAGAAGTTCAACATCACATAGCATCAGGGAATTGGCAAACTAAAATATTAATGAGATTCTATCCCACACCTATTAGAACAGCTAAAATCAAAATATGGGCAGCAATGCTTGTGAGGATATAGAGCAACAGGAACTATCACTCTTTGCTGACAGGAATACAAAATGATACAGCTACTTTGGAAATGCATTTGGCAGTTTCTTACAAAGCTAAATCGAGTCTTACTATATGATCTAGCAATCACACTCCTAGGTATTTACCCAAATGAGTTGAAACCTAAGTCTACATAAAAACCCACACCTGAATGGTGATAGCAGCTTATTCCTAATTGCCAAAAATTGGAAGTAACCAAGATGTTCTTCAATAAGTGAATAAACTGTGGTACAGCTATACAAAGAAATAGTATTCAGTGATAAAAGGAAATGAGCTATCAAACCATGAAAAGACATGGAGGAAACTTAAATGCATATTGCTAAGTGAAAGAAGCCAGTCTGAAAAGGCTAAAGACTGTATGGTTCCAACTACATGACATTCTAGAAAAGGCAAAACTATGAAGAGACCAGCCAGGGGTTTAGGGGACATGAAGGAGAGAAAGAAGAGGGGAAGTTGAGGGAGGGAAGGAGATGAAGCACAGATTTTTAGGGCAGTAAACTACTATTTTGTATGATATTGTAAAAGTGGACACATGGCATTATGCATTTAACAAAACCTATAGAATGTACAACAAAAAGAATAAACCCTAACATAAATTAGGAACTAGAATTAATAATCTATTGGGGTGCCTGGATGGTGCTGGTCCATTAAGCGTCAAACTCTTGCTTTTGGCTCAGGTCATGATCTTAGGGTCATGGGATCAAGCCCAGGGTAGGGCTTTGTGGTCAGTGAGGAGTGTGTTCATCTCTCTTCTTCCTCTCTTGCCTCTCCCCTTGCTTTCTCTCTCTCTAAAAATGAATAAAAATCTTTAAAAAATAATTACTTACCAATGTTGGTTCATCAATTGTAACCAATGTACCATACCAATGTAAAATGGTAATAATAAGGAAAACTGTGAGTGGTGGTGAGTGGTGGGGGTGGGGGAGAGGGAGTATGTAGGAACTCTCTGTACTTTTAGCTCAAGTTTTCTGTAAACCTTAAACTGCTCTAAAAAAATAAAGTCTATTAATTTTAAAAATATTCACAGAAAAACTTGTAGATAAGTTTCCACAGCAGCATTATTCAGAATAGCCACAAAGTGAAAACAACTCAAATGTCCATCAACTGATGAATAAACAAAGAGTGGTATATCCATATAATAGGATACTATTCGGCCGTAAGATGGAATGATGTAGTGATATATGTTATACTTAAATGAACTTGGAAAACATTATGTTGAAAGAAGCTAGACACAAAAGGGCACATATTTTATAATCCATTTACATGAAATTTTTAGAATAGGCAAATCCATAGAGATAAAAAGGATATTAGTGGTTGCCAAGGACTAGGGGGAGGGGTAATGAGAGTGACTGCCAATGCTTAGGGTTTCTTTGGGGATTATGAAAAGAAATTAGGTCGTGTTGATAGTTGTACAAATATGTGAATATACTCAGATTCACTGAATTGTATACTTTAAAGAGTCCATTTCATAGCATGTGAATAATAGAGCAATTAAAAAATATAAAGCATTAAGTCACTTTGTCCTCAACAGGAAGAAAGTACATGTAGAAAACAGTATTGTTCAAAGGTCTAAAATACCATTGTACTAAATCATGCATCCATATAATCAAAAGTGTTTTCAACCTGACAAGTAAGACCATTGTGTTTTCTTATTATCAGTGATTACATTATCCCCCTAACCCCCCCCACCACCACCCTTAACTCTAACCCATTCATTTTGGGAACTTAAGAAGAACTTGAAACATCTTCAATTAATCATGAGTGGGCCTACAGCACTATCTTCTTACATGAATGACATCCACAATATTCTAAGGTATTATTTGTTCTTCATTGTCTCTTCAAGTTAAGCTGTCTTTATTAGAGAGCTATTGTTTTGAGCTTTGAGTGCTTTTTGGGAGACACTGAATCATACCTCCCCTCTGCCAAGATACACACATGCGCACGCCTCTAGCATCTTCTTATTTCTCAGTTCTATGTGCTAAAATGTAGGAAAGTCAACAAATGAAGGCAAGGCCTGGTATTCATTGAACTTAATGGCATGTCAACAATTGCCCACATCTATCCACATAGTATTCCCAAAAGTTTTAGAAACAAAATTCCATTTTGCAAAATATGTCACATCAGAGCAAAGTGGGCCAGAGAGCCTTGATATATCAGAAAGGACTTATTTGCATTTTTCTCACTTTATCACTATTTCAACTCTGTGATGTAAATTTGACAGGTATTTTAATCTCCACTTAAAAAATAAAGACCTAGGGGCTCCTGGGTGGATCAGTCAGTTAAGCATCCAATTCTTTTTTTTTTTTTTAAAGATTTTATTTATTTATTTGACAGAGAGAGACACAGCAAGAGAGGGAACACAAGCAGGGGGAGTGGGAGAAGCAGGCTTCCCGTGGAGCAGGGAGCCCGACACGGGGCTCGATCCCAGGACCCTGGGATCATTACCTGAGCTGAAGGCAGATGCTTAATGACTGAGCCACCCAGGTGCCCCAGCTTCCAATTCTTGATTTCAGCCCAGGTTCCTGAGAGAGAGACCTATGTTGAGTTCCGTGCTGGGCATGGAGCCTGCTTGAGATTCTTCTCTCTCTCTCCTCTCCCTTTGTCCCCCCTCTCTGCCCCCCACTAGCATATACGCCTGCGCTCTCTCGAAAAAAAAAAAAAAATAAGACTTAGACATCAAGAGGGCACATTATTGGGGCGCCTGGGTGGCTCAGTTGGTTAAGCGACTGCCTTCGGCTCAGGTCATGATCCTGGAGTCCCTGGATCGAGTCCCGCATCGGGCTCCCTGCTCGGCAGGGGGTCTGCTTCTCCCTCTGACCCTCTTCCCTCTCAGGCTCTCTGTCTCTCATTCTCTCTCTCTCAAATAAATAAATAAAATCTTTAAAAAAAAAAAAAAAGAGGGCACATTATTTGCAGAGGTTGCATTGTTAATTTGTGGCAGCCGAGAAAGTATTAAAACATATCCTGATTCTCTCATATGTTTACTGAAAAGAGCATACCCTCTTTCCTCACATTGTGCTAGCAGTCCATTGAAGAAGCAAGGAAAATTGTTCTGACTTTGTAGTTAAAATGCCTGAGAGAATTTAAAAACAGGTGATTGGGTTTTGCTATTCTATAACTTAATCTGGAAAGAGGAATGAAAAAAGTTGTGTAGAGAATGGGATATAAGCCTTTAATGGCATATTTGTTTAAAATATTGTAGGAAGAATTACCCAAGAGTTGCTTATTGAAATCAAATAAATTTCTTTAAATCACTCTCTTTTTCTTTTCATTAGCAAATTCTGTGTTGGGAATGATTTTGCAATCTCCACAAAGAAATAAAATGCAGTCTATCAATCTGTCTATATGAAGTCAATAGTACCCTAAACTAAGCCCTCCTCCCTGCAGCATGCATACACATAGGCATGCGTGCACACACGCACTCACACGATGTCCTTATTTTATGGCCTGAAGTATTTTCTCTTCCAGCGTGTGCTTTGCAAAAAAAAAAAAAAGTGTCAATGCCTCGGTAGCATTAAGGATGACTCTTGAGGCACTTCTGCAATAAATTCAATATCTACTCCTGTTAGAGAAAATTGCCATAAACTACCAGGTATCATTTTTTGGCTAAGCCATCAGTCAGCTACCTTTTATGGAGGTGTCTTTACTATCTAGTACATTTCTTGAAATCGCCCAGGTTGCTTATAAATGTCAAACAAGGTTCACATGCTTACCTGTGTTTCTTTTTAGCAACTGACAGAAAAATGCCCTCTCAGTGGGGTGGTGTACATGTAATTTAGTCAAGAAAGTAAAACCAAGAACCAAGATGTCTTTTACCCCACTGCAGTGTATTGCTGAGCAAGGAAATCTCCACTTGCTGTCCCTTGGAAACAGCACCAAAAGAGAGCATGGAACACATCTATATGATGCAACGAGGTGCTCATGGAATCAACCTTTAATTAAACATTACTTAAGAGTAATAAAACTAGGGTCACCACTGCCATTTTAATTTCAGTGGAATTGAAAGGTAATCTCTGCCAACCTTTAAGCCATTTTGTTTTGTTTTCATCAAATGTTCTCCTTCTCTAAGATTATACAGCTAAGGCAGCATAATTTCCCATTGCTATGAGAAGAGGAGATTAGGTAGAAAAGCAATCAAGAACGGCTTTAAGGCACAGAAGAGTACCTATAAAACTTTTTATATTGTTCCCCCTTCTTACAAAAAAGAATTGGATTTGGCCCTCTGTTTCCTCATCTGTAAAATACTAAGAGGAATGCCCAACCCATAGAGCTGTTGTAAGGACTGGATGAACAACATATACAAAGCGCCTAACAACATCTTCTAAGATGGCGCCAAAAGCCTACATGGAAACAACACCTCAACTCATCTCTATAATCTGTAAAGTGAGAAAGATGAGTTTCTAAGAGGTCTCACAGTTGCATCACTCAAGAACTCCATAAATCTGTAACAGAAAGGAAATATTGCTTGATTTTTTTCCCCCAACATCTCTCATGTATGCTGTTTTGCCTTTCCTTCTTGCTTGCTTTGGCAATCCACACTACCTTACCCTACCCTCACCATCACCACTAAAAAAAGGGGAAGCAAAAGGAAAGTTTTAAAATGACAAGTACCTTTAGTCTTGGTTAAGTTTAACATGCACTTAGTCATCTGCTGTGGGTTATGTTGGCTTTTTATTCTATTTATTCTGTCAGTCAATAAAAAAGGTACCACTCACCACACCACCAACTACAGCATATGTGAGTGGACTCTCACATGGAAACAGGGGACTCCTTTTGTGGAATTTTAGAAAAAGCCATTAGCTATATAGGATTTCACTAATATTTTTGGCATTTCAACATAGAACTCCAAATCTTAGGGAAATGGAATCTCTAAGAGTTCTATTAAATTTCAATGAACTGAAATATTTTATTGTTAAAGGGCCATTTTTCTTAGATACACTGAAAAGGAAAATTTAAAAAAAAAGTGATGAAAAATGCTGAGTCATTGTAGAAGACAGAAGGAAAAAGAGAAAAATGCAGAGACCTTGACAGAGATGTATACCTCCTATTCTGGCTAGATTTAAGGGGCAGAAATGAATTGTAAAACCAACATAGGCGATTCAGTTCCCTGAGACCTTCTTTTCACTACCAGCAAAGGAAAACAAGCATTCATGTGAGTATGTTTGACCATGTAGGTGAGCTGGGATCAAATCTATGGGGGGCGGGAGCCTCAACCTTTGAGAGAGTGGTGTCCCAGACCCAGTTCTGAGTGCTGTGTAACTTTGGAGAAATTCTTTAACCTCTCTGAATCAGAGCAACATACAGCAAAATACAGGATGCCCAGTTACATCTGAATTTCAGATAAACAACAAAAATTTTACATGTGCAAAATTAAGTTTTTAGATTTTTTTTTTTTTTTTGATCATTACAGTCATTTGGGAGAAGAATGGAGTATGGAAAAAAAGAGGTTTTAGGTCATACTGAATTCTTCCTTTCTTTCTTTCCCTTCCTTCCTTTCTTTTTCTTTCTTTCAAATCTCAAGTTTATATTATATGCTTACTTGGTACAAGGCACTAAGCATCTCATGGTGAATAAAAGCAGACACGAAGCTATGAAAAAATAAATACACCAATAAAATTAAAGGTGCAATTCTTTTTTTAAAAAAAATTTTTTTTTTTAAGATTTTATTTATTTGACAGAGAGAGACACAGCGAGAGAGAGAACACAAGCGGGGGAGTGGGAGAGGGAGAAGCAGGCTTCCCGCGGAGCAGGGAGCCCGAAGCGGGGCTCGATCCCAGGACCCTGAGATCATGACCTGAGCCGAAGGCAGACACTTAATGACTGAGCCACCCAGGCGCCCCCCTAAAGGTGCAATTCTGATGAGGGCAGTGGAAAGATGTGTGACCAGGAGAACTGTGGCAGGTGCTAATTGAAGTTGTGTATGTCATGAAGTACAGGTGGGAGAAGATGGAAGAGAAGGTGCCCAGGCTTGGTCTTGAGGAATCACAGGCCCTAATTATCTAATCAAAGAAGACAAGCCTCCAAGGAAGATAGAGGCTGGAGAAGAGGGAGGGATCCAGGATATTCATATTGTTGAGAGCAGAATAGGGTCTTTCAAATAGGCAGCCATGGTTAACACTGAGGAATGCTGCTGACAGGTCAACTAATACCAGCACTGAGAGATGTTGCTCCACTCCATGACAAGGATGCCACTGGCACCTGAATGAGGGTTGTAACAACAGGTGGGGGGTGGGGTGGGCAGGGGCATATTGACCTCTATTAGCTTTGCAACTGTGAACCAATCTTGAGGCTAATTTGAGCCTCAGTTTCTCTAGCTGTAAAAATGGGAGCTAACCACATCTACTTCAGAGAGAATACCACAGTCTTTAGCAGAGTATATGTCCACTAAATATTTCCCTGCATGTTCAAGTTTCATCCGAGAAAACTGCTTTCATGGCACTAATTCAGATTTAACTTGCCCTCAAATTTTTCTTGGTGAGGTTAATCTGAATAACAACCATGAAATTTACTCTTATAGTCAATTACACTATAACAGCTTTTCGGTAACAATCTACATAAAAATGTAGATATGCAAGCAAAAAAAATCAAAATAAAATACCATTGAGTAGGTAATTCAGAAGAATTACATATTAGACTTCATGAACCTGTCTTGGTGTTAACAGCAGAGTTGTCATCATTTAATTTTTTTTCTTCCCCATCACAGTCTGAATCAAACTTGCAACTCCCAAGATGATACCTTACTACCCTCATCCTTTTGCAAGAATTAAAACAAAACCTCACTTAGATTCCTACCTATAGTCATTCTCCAACAAATAAACACCATCTACCGAGCTACAAGGGATTCCTCTCTTGCTCCTGCTTTATCTGAGGGAACAGGAGTCAGCAATACTTTTGACCCCAGGCCTGTTATGGCCTAATCACAGAGTTATAGGCTTTACACACATCATCTTACCTAAGCAGCCAGCAATTCTGCCACATAATTATGACTGGTCCCAACAGACAGAACTAAGGCTCACTGAGGTTAAATAACTTACAAGTACAAGGCTGGTACATGGTGGAGCCAGGCTTTGAAATCAGATCTCTCTGATTCTAAAATCCTAAGACTTTTCATTACATTATTTTTTTCCAAACTCAATGGTGTAGCAATATTTGGGAGGGGGAGGGAAGTAGGGGGAGTCCAACAATAATAATCACAGTAAAGGAGATAATATCCTCCTATGTCATCTGTAGATAGTGTTGCCAGATTTGGCAAATAAAAATACAGGACACCCAGTTAAATTTGAATTCGAGATGAATAACCTTTTTTTATTTTTATTTTTTGAATAAGTTTTTGGCAAAATAAGTATGTCCCATGCAATATTTGGGAAACATCTACACTAAAATATTTCTCTGAAATTCAAATGTAACTGGGAAACCTATATTTTATCTGGCAACTTTTAAAATACTAATAAAATTATCTACAACTTGGTATGCTTTTTATTATCACCACACACCAGCAATTCCAAACAATGTCAGTGACAGAATACTTCTCTGATGAGTGGACTTTTTCCCTACCACCCTCACCCTACACAGGTTGATTCATCACTACCCAAACTGGTCTATAGAATGTCAACACCCCATGAGATATTAAAAAGTCTGGTGGATAATCTGTAAAGATGGCCACCATTCATTCATTCCCTCCTCCTAAGCTCATGTAGCTCCATCAAGAGGTTAGGTCTAATTTTCTTCTCCTTGAGTCTGGGTTGGTCTTCAGCCTTGTTTGACCAAGAAACTATGGCAGAAGTAATATTCTGGAACCTCCAGATCTAAAATATTAGAAGCCTTGCAGTCTTCCCCTGGTTCTCTTGGAACATTTCCTCTATAGATGCTCCCTCTGAGAATGCTCCCTCACAGAAATCCTAGGAAAAACCAAAGCCACGGAGAAAGGACATAGGTAAGTATTCTTATTAACAGTCACAGTTTAGCTCTCAGATTAACTGCCCATCATATAAATGTCCAGGCTAGTGAAATCCTCAGATAACTGCAGCCCCAGCCTCTATTTGATGACAACTACAAAAGAGACCCCAAGCAAGAGCAACCCAACTGAACCTAGTCAAGTCTGAACTGTGAAGGACCATCATAGACTGTTTTAAATCAGGGGTTTCTGAGCTATAAAGCAATAGACAACTAGATGAAGAAATTTTTTGTGGGATTAAAAAAAATTCCCACGTAAAAATTTGGAAAACACTGAAATCATATTTTTCTCCTAGAAATATGCAACTAATGAATCAGTGAACACTGCATCAAAAACTAATGATGTCCTATATGTTGGCTAATTGAACATAATAAAAAAAAACCCCAACAACAACAAAAAGGAGAAATTCATAGTGTGTAAGTCCATAGCAACAGTTCTGTTCTGAGAATTTCTGCAGAAAAATAACTTTAATTTTTGTTTAACCCGATATTTCCTAAATGTATCCAGTTACATAATACATTTTCTATAAAATTCTCATTAACATTTTGGAAAAAAGTGTCCTGGAAGCTCAGTTGAGGAAAATCTATACTATTCCATGCTGTTTTCCATCAAAGGTAATTATGTGAAGGAACTTCTGTTTCAAAACTAATGAAATGATATATCTTGCTAACAGCATGGTCTCTGAAAGAGAACTAAGATGTAGAAATATTTTGATTATATAATGTGTATGGTAGTTCCATTTGCTGAACAACCAATAAGGATATGCATTCTAATCACGAAGCACATATATACAGGAAGAATGGGAGGGAATATCTGAAATTAAGATAGTCTACTCCAGGAAACCTGGAATGCAAAACAGCTGAAGCAAAGGGTTGCCTTTATTTTTAGTAGGAAGGTCTCAATATAGAAGCCTTCTATCTTAACAAAAGCTGGAGATTTCAACTCAAAGTTTTACTTTCCAGTTTGAATTGCTTGGCTTGGCCACAGCTGACAATCCAATTCAATTTCTAACTTTAAAGTGTGCTGCACAGATAGAGCTTTACTTGTAAAATAAATCACAGTTAAAGTACAGGGAATATTTGTCTCCACCCATTTGTCTGAAATAGATCTTGAGTAATAAAACTATAATTCTCCAGCATTTTTGACATATATACCAGTTGACATATTTTCTCTCTTTAGTTCATGATAGTAAGCTGAAAGGTATTTTTTTAACTCTTCATTTATCTTCTTTTAATAAATCATAAAGATAGCATATTCCTTTGCAGTTTTTCTTAAATATGAGTGTTTTTAGAGTCAACTGTTTTAAGGAGATATTTTTATTTATGTATTCAACTGAGATGAAAGAAAGTAAAAAGCTGTATAAATAAATTGCTACAAACATTGCCTTCATTTTAATGTAGTTATCAAAGTACAATAGGTATTTACAATGAAACACTGCACAGAGAAAAGGTAAACACATGAAAGGAACCAAGAGAGATGTCTGTAAGATGAATCTGTGGCCTTGCTATTATATTTGGGAAGCTTATGAATATCACTGAATGGAAAGGATTCAGTAAAGGCCATCAATGGAGAATGAGTTGTGCTTCACAAAATGCTTATCTGGTTTCATCCTCTCCAGTTCATTTTATAGATGAAGAGACTTGGGCTTAGATAAAAAGTCAGAAGTACCCTTGGGGGTGGGCAGTAGCACATTCACCAGAAGTAGTGCCTTTTCAAAAATGTTCACATGCCCCTTGTTAAGATAGTTTAAAAAAAAAAAAAAGACAAAATTGTTAGATGGACTTCCAGAGCCTGAGCCCAAAGACTCCAGAGCAAGTTCGTATCCCAGCCACACTATTCCTCTCAAAGGGGTCTTGGGAAAGATACAAAGAAGCAGCAACGACTACACCCACCCCACGGGGTCCTGAGTTTTACATGACTGAATGTATGTAAAAAGCTGATAGCAGTACCTAGAAAGAACACTGTAGGCCATGATAAAGTTAATTCATTTATCAAGGCCCCAAGATCCCTCAGGAAGAGTACTCTGCTGCTTGTGAGGCATTGTACTCTCCCAGTCCTTGGACTGTTTTCCTTTGAATGAAGGACAAACTCAGAAAGAAAAAAAAAAAAGATGAAACAGAGTGAAATATACTACAGAATCATCAATAATCAAATTCTAGGAAAGCAGGGTAGTCAAAGGTTTTTGGTGTGTTTTTGTTTCTGAATGTGTTTTCTCCCTCTACCAACAGCAAAACAGGCCCCATCTCTAGAGAAACCATACTGTCCTGTTCTGGGGTTCCATTCACATTGAAAGATGAATGGCATCCCTGAAAATGTGCCATGCACACATGTGGCCTTAAGGAGAGGCCCTGCCCATCCCCCTTTCCATCCTGGGCCTTACTGCCAAAGTTGCTGAACTTGGCCTGAACTTTGCCTAAATAGCGAATCAATTATTCAAGTTCATGTATCTTTCCAATACAACAGTGGCATACTCAGAATGTAGAAGCTAGCCTCTCTGATTTTTGAGTCCCATTATGGCTTTTAGTTACATGTGGATAAGAGGGACATGGTAAACAGACCTAGGTTGTCATCAAGTAAGCAAGAATAAGGTAGATACAGGTATGTAAGAGTAGAAGACAAGTAATCAAAACAGTCCAAATGGCTTGTACAATACTTAAATTCTTAAAATCTCAACTTACAGTGTCTCTCCAAATTTTTGGTAGAGACACCAACAAGAAATCTAACAAGACCAAGACCTTCAAGAGATCCCTTAGGTTAACTTGGAAATATAAATATTAATATATGTATACACACACACAATCATGTGTGTGCATATGCACGTAGCCATGGAGAAAAGAAAATACTCTGGTCACTACAGTCAGGTCTATCCTTTGGTTTAAACTTTGGAGAACCATAAATAAACTGGTTCTACGACATCATAACTTCACATCCTTGACCTGACTCCTCCTTGCCAGAAGTTTTGAATTTACCTTTTTTCATGTAATAATTGTACTTGAAAGCCTATTATAACATTTCTATTCC